>NC_021164.2:75718229-75718956 GCF_000331145.2 Cicer arietinum | reverse complement strand
CGGAAGCTGTCTTGTCTCGCAATGGCAGAAGAAAGAGATATCATTGCCAATCGGGAGGAAAGGAAGAGGATTCTCAGCCCGCCTAGAGTATAGCTTCCAGCTCGGCTAAGCAAGGACTCCATCCTAAGTAAAGCAGTCTGAAAGAAAGATGCCACTTGCACTATATATAATATGCATTTTCCTGGTACACCAAGCCTAAGCAGCTCAGCCGTTGAAGCGACCTCTAAGCCAAAGAGAGAGTCTATGGCGCTACCCCTACTGTCAGGGAGAGGGTCTTTGTCCTCGAGGGAAGGAAGCGTAAGCCAAGCCAGCTTAACTAATGACTGGTCATTGTTACCGAGTTCGTTCCAACGACTACGACCGAGCCTTTTTTCTTTTCATCCTTAGCGCCTCGGTCTAGAGAACTCCAATATTTACGGATAGGGACTTAAAATTTGTAATTAGCCTTGTCTTGACTAGCCTAGTAGCTCTGGTTGCTGAACTATTGATGAAGGCTTGTCGTAGATCAGCTTTTATTGACTACCGGAGATGGCTTTATTGCCATTTCTTTCTTCGCCGACCCGCCTCCCGCTTAGAGCATGAAAGGGGAGAAGGAAGAAGTCTTACCTGAGTAAGCCTTAGGCCTTAGGGGAGTAACCTTCCGATCCGGATTCAATGATTAAGGAGTTTTATTATGAGCTTTCTTTCAGAAGGAACGGTTAAGTAGATTGTAATTCCGTTGAGGACT
>NC_021164.2:75710251-75717807 GCF_000331145.2 Cicer arietinum | reverse complement strand
CTGCGATTCTTTAATTTAATTTAAAGTATTGAATTTTATTAATTTTATTTGAAAATTTTGTAGAGTAGATTTTGTTTGAAAATTTCGATAAATTTTTTAAATTTATGTAAGAAAAAAAAAGGATAATATTATTAACATTTTAAAATATAAACGATCAAATTATTTCTTAAAATTAAACAAATGATCAAATAAAAATAAATAAATAAATAAAAGACTGTTACCTGAATTTTAAAGTTAAGGAACCATTGGAACAATTACACTTTCTTTTTATTATAGTTGACCAAAAAAAAATATCTCTTTTATTATACTCCTTCCTATCGCACATTTTCATTAAAAAATATGGTACCACTTGCGTTCATCAAGAGAAAAGTTTTACAAAACAAAATAAGTTACTACAAGCCAGGTGGTTTAAACAGAGGAAACAGATTATATATGCCATCTACATCTACTGGTAATCCAATAGCACGACTAAGGATAGGTGGTGTTGATGTCTTGCCTTTCCAAGTGCTAAACCATGGACCTCCTCCAACTTCTAGAGCTGCCATGTCACTTGTCACGTCCAATATCATCTGCCATTCACATAACATTCATCAGCATGTTCCAATAATCAAATCAAACACCAAGTATATGGGAACAATTTATATATATTATGTGTGTGTGAGTAAGAATACACCTTTCCCTTGCTTCCATCATATCTTCGTTCCCACAATTTTAATTTTAGAATTCCAAAGCATGTATCTTTACAAGCTTGGGAAAGGCCAGCTTCTGATGTTGGAGCACGCAATGTAGTGCCTGGATCATCTGCTGTGCCTTCTAATTCAACCTGCAAAAATATGATACATTTAGCCTATGTATGGAAACATACGAAATCACAGGCAACAATTCACGTTTAGTTAAACTCTTGAATTTTTAGCTTCACAGTTCTGCAGTGAATATTGCCTAGGGACGCAATAATGTTCTGGTTGACATGAAACCAAACATGCTATTAGTCTGTCATTAGCCACAAGACCCTTCTAATATCTACTTCCTTTGTCTTCAATACAAATCTTTGAAAACACCCAAAAAAGTGAAAACAAAGGACAGTTTTACGATTAAAAGTATAAAAAAAAAATCAATGTTTTTGAAAAAAATGCCCCTAGACGAATTAAATTAAAATTGCGCAAAGCAACTCCCACTTGCCATTATGAACTGTATATTCATTAACATGTTCAGTTCTTCAAATCTTTACCCTCTCTCACAGCAATCATCAAAAAGTAACTTAGATTTCATAGTTTATATACATCTCATGAAACGGAAATGCAATGCAAAACTTTAATACGAACAACTATAGGTAGTGTGAGTCGTTGTAATATTACTCTTAAGGCAACCACCAACATAAAATAAAATGTAATTTGAGAGAAATATTTACCACATAATTGCCGTTCTCTGCAGACATAAACCAATAGCCCCAAGTAGCAACTTCCCAGGTTACAACACCATTCCATGGCACAAATTCATAAAACTTTCCACTATAATGAATTCCAATCTGTGTCAGTTTGCAACATAGGAAGTATTATTGTATGCAACAGAAAATGGCAAATAGACCCAAAACTAATCCTACAAGAACAACACTATTTTTACCACAATTTGAAACAAAAGAAATCACTAACAGCCATTAGATATACAAGTATAGAACACTTCAAAAGAAATATCAACCTAATTGAGCCACATAACAAGAAATTTTAACATAACTCCTCACCATTCACAATTTTAACCAGATGACGCATGTTTTCATGAAGTGTCGGTAATGCAATTAATGCGTAACTGAAGATACTAAACAAGTCAAGTATTTTCATCATTGCTTTGGACTTTATCAAATCAAAGAGAACAACTAACATGAGCAAAGACATGCTATTTTAACAACAAAAAAGAACAAACAAATCAGCTTCACATCCTTGTCCTTTAATTATTCATATTACCACTGACATTTATTTCAGATGTAGTCTTCATACTACATAAAGTCAGTATAATAGATTTATGAAATGATTCAAATTGATAGCTGAATGCCGTATAAAGTTACCAATGCAGCATTTTCAAATGTCTCAGTTAATCCAGGAATCTGTCTCAATCCACCAGCTGCTGTAAGTGCAATCTCTCCACTAGCACCTTCAAAAACATTACATTGAGCCTGCATGAGACATCAATAATATGAGACAAAAAAAAATGTATGCAAACACTCATCCAAATATTGGTGAGAATAATTGAATATCCATAGAACAACACAAAAGCATATTAATCTACAATACCTGCTGGAAAAATTAAAGTAACCATAAAACAATGAAATACAATGTTCTGACCATAATTTTCAATCAAAATACAAGAAGGTTTGCAATTGATCGCATGCAACAAGCTATAGCTGAAGTTTCATAACAAGCCATGAAACCGGTGTGCTGATAAACCCTAGACATATACTTCAGTGAAGAAAGAGAGATTTTTACCCAAAACCATTTTCTCGGGAATGCTCCACCCCAGTTCTTTTCTGAATAAGATGGGGCATTATCAAACTCAATCCTCTCACCATCCCACTCTATCCAACCTGCGATTCATTATTAATATAAGAAAAACGAAAGAGAAGACACATATTACAAACACGTGAATAATTTTTAAAGGACAAATGCACTTCAAAACTAATTATCAAGTCATAGCATTCCAGTTTTAGACCAACACAGACCTTATAAATATTCATCATCATGCCCTCTCTCCTATTCCAGACTTACCACATGGCTCTAGCAATAATTATATATCAACACCACAATCTGAGTGGTTTAATGCCAATCCCTTTGGCAAATTAAATTAGACATAAAAATGAGGATATTAACCAAGTTAGCACATGCCTGTTGACAGTCCACCAGCCATGCATATTTGCCAATGTGGTTCAAAAACAGGAAAAGCTGCAAGCCAACCAGCAGTTGACTTCTGTGTGGACCCAACATCACCCCAACCATATACAGGACGTGTACTGTACTCCCAGCGAGCCGTCTTTACTGTTTTTACATAATTCGACCTATAATTAAAATTGGTGTCATATAACAAATTAATCAATAAAAGAAGAAACAAATTTTAAAAAGCAATGTAACTCCCACCTTCCATCATCGCAAATGGATCCTTGATTCCAAAGGGGAGTCACTTGAAAACCTTCCAGCACTCTATCATTAAATTCCTAAGCAAAGTGACCAAATAAGAAGCATTTGTAAACGGAAATAAAGAACAAGACTTGTTTCTGGAAGCCACTCTTATAACAAGTAATGCGATTGTGACAGAATATAAACCGTTTGCAGGAATAGTCTAAAATTATTGAAAATTTAAGGAAAAAGTCACCATTGCAAAACAGATAGATTGAAAGATAGTTATATAAACCTACCTGAGGAGTAACTTCCTTGTTTGGAGGTATCGAATTTTGTTTGGCCGCAAAAGTGTTACCCAACATCAGTTCATGCCTACCTAAACAACCATTTTTAAAAACATTGACTTGTAAGTTATATAGACTTAAAATAATGCGATCATCAATTCATCGTCCATTTTTTCAATTACATAAAATATGAAATTTATTTATTTTTTCCACCAAATTGAAAATGTGATCATCAAATTCATCATCCATTTTACAATTACATGAAAAAAGAATGAATTTTTTTATTTATAATTTTCCCCCAAATTGAAACATCAATGCAGGAATGTGCAAATGCATGCTTACTTCCCCAGAAGTTGTGTGATTCAGGAGTGTATTGGCAAATGTATTTGTCATCAGCACCAAGAATTTGGGCCCCAACACCAGTAAACCTGGGCCCATATTGGGCCAATTCGAAAGGCGTCAATTGTTTGCGAAACGCAGGATTCTCAACTGAATACATAAAGCAAAAGCTCTGTCTCCTTTCCGGAATGGAAACTTTGAAGTACCAACCCTCAAAGAATTTCCGAGCAGTTCCATCAAAGTGATATCTAAACTCACAAAAAATATTGAAATACAAATTTGAATTTGAATTACAATTAATAAAATAATAATCTAGTAGTAATCAATTTAAAATGAAAAAGATTGATGGAATGGAACGATATACCCGCTATGAGGGGTGCGAAGTTGTCGATTGGGAGGTGTAGGAGAGTAAGATTGAGATGGTTGGTTATGTTGAATTGGATCGGTATGTGAAGAGAGGGAATTGTGAGCGAGTAATTTGAGAGAAGGGTAGCGACGAAGAGGAAGGGGGGAGAAGAATGTGAGTGTGGAAATTGAGGTGGATGAAGAGACGGAGGGAAAGTGAAGAAACGGATCAAACAGTTTGGTTTCCATGGATGATGATAATTTTTCTCAGTGATGCGTGCGTGGTGTAGAAGAAGAAGAAGAACACGATGTGACTGTTTGCGACTTCAAACCACATGACATGTTAAGCTTACTCAGCTAATTCGTAGTGTTACATGTTACCTACGTGTTTTCATTTCATCCCCCATTTTCGCCTTATTTTGTTAGTGTTTTTTTTAAATTATTTTTGTACTTTTTTTCTTTCAAATTTAACCTTATTAATTTAATATTATTTTAAAATCATCCATCAGCGACTGTTACAAAATGATAAACGGAGAAAAGACATAAATAAATAAAACGTAAATTTATTGGACGAAAATAAAATAAAAATTTATATATTTCTTTTTTTTTTTTGTCTTTATAAGGATTAAATTTAAAATTAAAAAAGTTATATAGACGAAAATAAAAATAAAATATTAATTTACTGGAACCAACCATATAATTAAACGTTAGTTTTAAAACAAAAATATATTGACGTTAAAAAAACTAAATTGTAATTTGTATCATGGTATAAATTGAATATATTCCTCGTGTGAATTATACATAGAGTCGGATAAACGACAGTTAATCTAAACATAAGAAGAAAATCTGTTAAGAAAATTTTGCTTAGACTCTCTTTTAAATATATCATACAAACTATATTTTTTGTGATAAGATAAACATGACCCGTCCTGTGTCAAATTAAAAAATAAATAAATAATAAATTAATCCCATTCACTCCCTTATTTTCTCTTATTTTTTCTCTCTCTCCGTCTCGACACACACTTCCCTCCCATTTTTTTGTTGTTTTTTTCTTTCTTTCTTTTCCTTCCATTCTCCTTGTTTATTCTCACTCTATTACTCAAACCTTCAATCCTTAAAAGAGATTTAACATCCCCACAAGCTTAATTTCTCAAACTTCTACAAATTCTTTTGGTTGAGATTTTTGAGTTAGGGTTTGTGTTCTAAGGAAGGAAAAGGGTAACCATCTCTTGAAAGTGGTTTATTGAGACTCATTGAGGTAAATGTACAGCTCTAATCCTAGTATGAATTCATAAAAAAATGTAGTTTTGAGTAAAAATCTTATTTTGTGCTTAGAGTATATTTAAACGATGGTGATGGTTTCATAGAGGTAGTTAAACTTTAGAATAAATTTCTCTAAAGTCTTAGAAATATTTTTTATACTCAGATTTGTCAACTGAGACCTTGCCGGCTACTCTCTGAGAGTTGTTGGAGAGCAAACTTAGACGATTCTCCATAACTGTGAGTTGACGACGATCATCGTCATATATTTTTATACTGCTATTATTATTATTTTACTTGTTTTCTATATTAAAGTATTTATTGAAAAATTTGGGGAACACAACCTTTGAATTTTATCTCGATTTCGTCAATTATTTAATTTAACGGTCGTTGTTATATAATATGTTATTAATTTGATTTACGTATGAGTTTAAAGTATTTAAATCTTGAATTGTTATGCGATTGAGTATGTTTTTTTTTATGAATTACGATGAAATGATTTTAAACACGTGTTTTTTGAAATCGGTGTTATAATTATTAAATCGTTAACTGCGTTAGGTGCACCTAATTACCTCGTTGTGATTAGGGAGAGTTACTTGTTAGATGGAGCCGCCCCTATGAGAAATATGGTCCGTAGGAGGAAAGGGCTATCAACGAGATGTAAGCTCCCTAATTGATACGTAACGATGCGTTGCGGGAATTGAGAGGAGAGAGTCATCCGTTAGATGGAGCCGCCCCTAAGGGAGAAGTCACTCTTAGGAGGAAAGGGCTATCAATGAGATAAAGCCGCCTCTTGGTTCTAAAAATTTGTATTGTTACTTGTTTGATTTTTATAATGATTTTAAGGTTGTTCATTTTGATTTCGTTTCGTTATTCACTGGATTTTTAATATTGCTGTCACGTGATTAAACAGTTATTCGTGCCTTTTGTGTTTCCCTTCTAATTGATGGTGGTTGTTGTCTCCTCACTAAGTCCTTGTGACTTACCCCTTTATGTTGCTTATTTTTTCCAGATTCGCAAGCAGCTGAGTAGGAATCTATTATTTGATTCAAGTCTCAACATACTTCTTTTTTTTTTTTGGTAGGCCTATTTGATCGAGGACCATTTTTGTAACATTTGTTGAGTCTATGTAATTGCAGCTATTTTGGAGTCTAGAAAGTCTATTTAGTTTTTTTTTTTTTTTTGGAAAGTGTATTAAACAATTTGATTATGTTATTTGAATTATGACTGGATTGAAAGCTGAACATGGATTTTTACAAAATTTGAGAATGTTGAAGTTACAGAGGACCAGTAGCGTATCGCTTGGCACTTCCACTAGATCTATTTTGGTGCAAAAATCCCTCTGTAACGTCAACATTCCCAAATTTTGTAAAAATCCATGTTCAACTTTCAATCAAGTCATAATTCAAATAACATAATCAAATTGCTTAATACACTTCCCAAAAAAAAACTAAATAGACTTTCTAGATTTCAAAATAGCTGCAATTACATAGACTCAACAAATATTACAAAAATGGTCTTCGATCAAAGAGGCCTACCAAAAAAAAGAAGTATGTTGAGACTTGAATTAAATAATAGATTCCTACTCAGCTGCTTGCGAATCTGAAAAAAATTATGTAAAAAAATTATCTTGATTTAATAATTATAACACCGATTTCCCAAAAACACGCGTTTAAAATCATTTCATCCTAATTCATAAAAAAAACATACTCAATCGCATAACAATTCAAGATTTAAATACTTTAAACTCATACGTAAATCAAATTAATAACATATTATATAACAACGACCGTTAAATTAAATAATTGACGAAATCGAGATAAAATTCAAAGGTTGTGTTCCCCAAATTTTTCAATAAATACTTTAATATAGAAAACAATAAAATAATAATAATAGCATTATAAAAATATATGACGATGATCGTTGTCAACTCACAGTTATGGAGAATCGTCTAAGTTTGCTCTCCAACAACTCTCAGAGTAGCCGGCAAGGTCTCAGTTGACAAATCTGAGTATAAAAAATATTTCCAAGACTTTAGAGAAATTTATTCTAAAGTTTAACTACCTCTAGGAAACCATCAACATCATTTAAATATACTCTAAAAGCACAAAATAAGATTTTTACTCAAAACTACATTTTTCTATGAATTCATACTAGGATTAGAGTTGTGCATTTACCTCAATGAGTCTCAATAAACCACTTTCAAGAGATGGGTACCCTTTTC
>NC_021164.2:75699180-75710208 GCF_000331145.2 Cicer arietinum | reverse complement strand
CCCAAATTTTTCAATAAATACTTTAATATAGAAACCAAGTAAAATAATAATAATAGCATTATATAAAAATAAATGACGATGATCGTTGTCAACTCACAGTTATGGAGAATCGTCTAAGTTTGCTCTCCAACAACTCTCAGAGTAGCCGGCAAGGTCTCAGTTGACAAATCTGAGTATAAAAAATATTTCCAAGACTTTAGAGAAATTTATTCTAAAGTTTAACTACCTCTAGGAAACCATCAACATCATTTAAATATACTCTAAAAGCACAAAATAAGATTTTTACTCAAAACTACATTTTTCTATGAATTCATACTAGGATTAGAGTTGTGCATTTACCTCAATGAGTCTCAATAAACCACTTTCAAGAGATGGGTACCATTTTCCTTCCTTAGAACACAAAACCTAACCCTTTTCAAGAGATGGGTACCCTTTTCCTTCCTTAGAACACAAAACCTAACCCAAAAATCTCAATCAATCTCTTTTAAGGATTGAAGGTTTGAATAATAGAGTGAGAAGAAGTAAGGAGAAGGGAAGGAAAAGAAAGAAAGAAAAAAAAACAACAAAAAAAGGGGGAGGGAGTGTGTGCCGAGAGAGAGAAAAAATAGGAGAAAATGAGAGAGTGGGAGTGAGTGGGGTTAATTTATTTTTATTTATTATTATTAATTATTATTATTATTTTTTTTTTTTTAATTTGACACGGGAGGTGTCAAAACATAAACGAGTCAGTAAAAGTGAATTCAATTGATAAAAAAGTAACTTATACTCAATAAAGTCATGACTCTAAGTTCAACTTCTATTGTCAATTGAAAATTTAACATAAAAATTTCACTTTATAATATTAAAAAAAAAATGAAATGAAACAAAATTACAAATAGGTAAGCATTGAAATATTGACATTAAAAATTCCTCTTAATGTTACAGGAGAGATACTAAGTTGTTAAAAGAAACAAATATATGATACATACGACCAACTGGCCAGTAGAAACATTCCTGGCTTCCTGCCTCTGCAAAATTCAGAATGAACCCCAATTTGTAATTATAATGCATAAGCTGTTAGAGGTTAAAATGCACAATTAATCAGTGGACTTATATGGATGGTATCACAAGCCACTGCCATGACGAATGTGATATCGGAGTTGCTGTTTGAGAAGGTGAAGATAAATAAAGAAGCACTAGCTTGATGCTTTCCAATTCTTTATAATCTTCCCTGCAGCAATGCAGAACAAAACATGAATGTACTATTTTGGGACATTATGTATAATAATACGACCACACATTCAAAAAGACAATTCCCAACTCGTATATAGCTTTCAAAACATAAGAATATAAAGCATCTTAAATTGATATATTATTGGCTATGATTAAGATTTAAGAGTTATGAGGAAGTTGGAGGAGCACTAAAAACAACAACTGAATGATGATTCATAACCACCAAGATATTGGAAAACCACATCTCTACTAAAAATTTGAAGCTATTCTGATGTGAATATGAGTTACTTCTCTTATATATCTAGTCAATTCATAGTTGATATGAGACTGTCTCCCCAATATTAGTATATATTGAGGTTGGTGTGTTGTCTTTTGTATCACATTGTAACTATCAATAACATTTTTGGTTTATTAACTTGAACCATCGCGTCCTACATTCGTAAAAGTTTCCATTATAGAAGCAACTAGAGTATATGCATTTTTCTGAGACTGGTTGCTTGATATTTGCAGGAATATCAAATCTTCCTATTTTCTTTCTTGAATTAACTTCTTTTAATCAAACAAGCATGTACGAGGTAAAACTTGAAATATAAAAGGATTGAGAGTAACTTATTTTAAAAGAAACGGAAATGGGATATAAAAGTATTAGTCAGAGACTGAAGTTTTCACTTACCATAGGATGAAAATATAGTGATCTCCTTCTCCACTTCTTTATCAAGAATTTTGTGCAAGTGGAAGATTCCAAATAACGTCTAGGTTGTTCTCTGTAATCCATTTCCGAGGATAGAACGAATAAGATGACACAAGATCAATATGCCAAACCATAACTCTCGAGCAGTCGTTCATTAAACCCTCCATTTGACTCTCATCTTCAACAATCTGCTCAATCAATGTGCTAACCTGCATATAGGGGCAAAAAACCACAATTGATCAAAACATCATTTCATATTAGATAACAACTTGCGTTTAAATACTACAATTCAGATTACAAGTTTATCTCTAAACCGTACTGTAGGGGGCTTCTCCCCGTACAGTGAGTCTCAGCCCAACAGTTACCTAATCCGAAATTTGATGTATTTCGCTGCAGACCAATTTGACAGGTTGGGTTGGACACAATAATATACTAAATAATATATAAAAGTTTAAAACCAACAAAGAAGAAGATATGCTAAGTTACCAACCCACAAATTTTCCTTGACTGATTCGAGCTGCATGATAGGTTTAAGAGCCGGTCGGTGCCACTTCTTTGGATCCCAGAGTATTGTACTATTGAAGGCAAAACCTGGCATTTCAGCATGAAATCTTTTAGGTTTCACATCTGATTCATTATTTATGTGCCATCCAATCACTTGACTTCCATTACAAATTGGCCCTTGCAAGATGATGCCACTTTTATCCCCTGATGGTCTTGCTACAGTCCATGTTCCAAACCTCCTGTAAATCAAAATGGGGATATCTCTTAAGTCCTAATAATGACATGAAAAGAAGAAAAAAAAACCATTGCAAAAGAAAAATAAGACTCATGAAGATTTCACTTTACATTATGCAGAAAACTTTTGAAGAAGCAATGTATAAAGATAGTCTTTATCTCGGAAATTGACAAAATTTGATCCGTGGGTCCTAGTATAATTTGTAGGTATCTATAATTGCTATTATCTTATCCACATTGCCTCAATACTCTACATATCATAAATAAATGACTAAAACATTCATCTGAGTAGTGATAGTGAAAGAGAAAGAGAAAAAGTTGCAGCAAACAAAATTAATATCTTGGAAATCAAAACACCTTATTTCTCTCATTTGCTGGAAGAGCTCCACCGAGTATACGTTATCATCATCTGCAAAATAGACGATTCCATCGAGGCGGTGAGTTTCAATGTGAGCTATTGCAGCATTTCTCATAAGATTCCTTCTATGGCTTGTGTTGTTGGTCAGATTCATTTTGCAAATCAGATGCCTATACATAATTCCACTACTCCTCAAGATATCAGCAGTTTCTTCAGATTGAGAATTTGTCTCAACAACAATCCACAACAAAGGAGGTGCGGCCAATTTCAAAGTCTGTGACAAGCGATGCAAGTAATAAGCTTGAAATAGACGATTGTAAGTCGGTGTGACAATTATGAGAAGCTTTCGAGACTCAAAATATGAATCTTCATAAAATTGGCTATTGGAGATTTTATATGCTACACCATCTGTTAGTTGTTGTTCTTGCACTGCTGAAATCAAAGTAGCATCAAACTTCACATCCTCATCAACAACTAATGGTGTCTCATTTATCTTCGCATTTTCATCAAGCGACCGAAAATTTCTAACTTTAGATATTACCTCAATGTCGAAATCTTGATGTTTCGACATGAGATTCGGGGACAATAAGTTTCTCGATGCCAGCGGAATGAGTCCAATCGAAACACCAATAATGAAACATATGAAAAAATGGAAAATCACCTTCCTCCAAATCTGTCCTTTTGGTTTTGATCTCTCAATAGCCCTCAAAGATCTTGGTGAGAAAACACCAAGCACAGAGGCACGGGAGTCGAGTGCCGTAACCGAAGAACTTAACAATCGATCGGACGGTGGAGAGTTTCGAGGACTATGTGAGGACTTAGACAAAGAGGAAGCTACAGAACATAGTTCTACAGGAACTTGAGTCATGGTTCTTCTAATAGATGCCATTCACTAAAATCCAAATCAATAATGTTCATTAATTTTACTCAAAAATCCAAATGAGTACATTAATGAATGCAACTATTACATGAAAGTATTCAAAGTGGTCATAAGCTAGTACTTGTCTTTCACATCCAAAAATAGTAACAGTAATAACGAGTGCATATTCACCAATCACTTTTGGGTAACCAATATGTTATAGTTCCAAATGGCATAAGCATAATAAAACACTGCAAAAGGAAAACATTGAGTTCAACTCTAATCAGAAACCATATATATCAAGTTAAAATAAATGCTTCAATAATGAAGAGTGAAAGAACATATAAAGTACCTAAATGACAGCGAAGCTGAGTGGAGGAGGTGTGTGATTGTTCCAACTTTGCAACCAAGTGGAACTGAAAAGAGAAGACAGTGCCATATGATTTGAGGTAAAGTCTCAGATTGAGATTTGGGTTTCTATGATTGCTTTTTAGAGATCTAAAAGGATGCAACTTCAAAACTAAAATCCTCCGTGGGAAAAAGAAACAAAGGGAAAATGATGTATTATTAAACTCAAGCTAACACGTGACTTTATGAAATACGTTACAGATAACATTTTATAAAAAATAATGCTAAACATGTGAACATTTCATTCATTAAGGTACACCGTACATGTTAATATTTTTCTTATAGAAAGAGACAAACAGTTGTATAATTTTATTTTATTTGATAAGATAAAATATGGTAATTTTTATTATGATTATTGAGATTTTGGATTTCAACTAAAGATATTTAATTTAATAATATTGATATTTTTTAATTAAATTAAAATTTAAAAACATGTTGACATATTTTTATTTGTCTGTTATAAATGGGTTACATCAATATTTCTGATATGTCTAATCTTTTATAAGCAAGAGTTTCTCTATTATTTTGAAAAATTAAGAGGGTGTAGACAAAAAAAAAAAAAAACAAGTTCAATAATGTTAAAACTTTAGGATAAATAAAACACTTCTTAAAAAAAACATATTTTTATTATTATACTGAAAAAAATAAGTAAAAGTATTATTTAAAAAATAATGTATTTATCTTAAATTAATTTTAGATATTTCAACTTTTCAATTATTATTTTTGTTCATATTTTGTTTTAAATTGTGTATTTTCAAGTATTTTCTTTGATCGATAAATGTAATTCAAATCTTAAAAAGTTAACTTATATTTTACAATAATATAGGTTTTTATAAATATAATAATGTGAGTTTACTTCTCTTATTTTTTATTTTTTATAATAATGTGATATGTCAGATATTTTATTATTTTATAATATTTTTTCATGTAATTTTTTAAAGAAAAAAAATTCTAAGCATGTTAATATTTGTTTCTATTCATCTCCATCTTCAGTTAAAAATATCCATTAACATAAAATAATACAAAGTAAATCCAAGATATAGCTCTATTTATTTAAGATTAAAAAAATAATTTTTATACTATTTTATCATTTTATTATAATATTTTTATAAAAAATTAAATAAAAAATTAATTTAAAAAATTTATCTTAAAATATAATTTTAAGTATTTCATCTATTTTCTATAATTTTTTAAATAATAAAAATAAAAACTATTTTAAAATTTTTTCATAAAAATTATTTTTAAAAAATACAATCTTTAAAAAAAGTAATTTTTATTATATCAAAATATTTAAAAATAAATACCTGAATTATTAAATATCAAAATTAATTTTTATAATAAATAATAAATATATTTAAAACAACTTATTTTCTTTTTAAATAAATTATCATAAAATAATTTTTACAAATATAAAGTAAAAATCACTTTTAAATTTTTTCTAAAAAAATCTATGATCTTCCCATCACTTTTCCTATCATTCTCACGATCATTATCTTCATGGTCAAAACTCATAAATACCCAAATTTAAAATAGAAAAATCCAAGTTTATAACCTAAAATTCTGCTTTGAAACATTATCCCAAAACCACTGCATCCAATTTTCTAAGAAAACCTTGAGGTCCTAATTGAAGCTCCATGAAAGAGAATTTAAAACAAGAAAAATAGACTCAATAACAATACTCAAAACCATACTATTCAACCTCTTCTCCCTTAAATCCCCCTAGGAATCCTAACATTCAACGCATTCCTATTCTCCATAGAAGTTAAATTTTGAAAATAAAGAAGACACCAAAAAATTCCTACCAAAACCACGTCTTTCATCAAAAGACAAACCAACACAGCCACATGAACTCATACAACCATTTTCACAAAAGCTTATAGATTTAGCCCTAAAAGAACTAACTCTACCAAATTCGATGGTTTCAACAGTGGGGAATAAAACCGCTCGATTAACAACAGGGGAGAAGAATTTTGAGTTTAAAGCAAAAGTTATATTTATTTAATCTAAATTTTAAATGAAATATATCAATACTTCTATTTAAAAATAAAGACAGACGAGGAATTATGTATAAAATAAATAATTAATTAAATTACTATATGATATATATATATATATATATATATATATATATATTACAGTTTTCAAAAAGAAAAATGCTTATTTTTAAGAGTTTTTATTTTTATTCTTTATTTTATTTTTTGTAATATTATTCGTAAAATAGTTTTATAAAAATAATTGTATATTGATACTATAAAATAGTTTTATATTATTATTTAATTATAACTTATCAATTAAAATAGATAATTAAATGATGTTGATAAAAAATTATATAATATAATATATTAAATTGAATGATTAGAATTGTATGCGAGTGAAAAATTATTTTTTTACGATGTCAATGCGGTGCGTTTGCGCTCTTTTTTAAAAGACTAGAAATTAAACTATTATGTATAATTAAATAAATGACTTTAGAGAGTAATTTGAGAAAATATTATTCTTTCATATAGATTTATCTCAATTAAATACAAATATTTATAAAAATATATTTAAATAAAATAATTGAACTCAAATTAAAAATAAATTGTTTAAAATAATTCAAATTTAAATTTTAACTAATCGAAACAAAATTTTATAAAAAAATTAAAATCAAATTTAAAAAAAAATTAATTATTAATTATATTTCATTTATCTCTTAATTGAAATTTAAATCAGTTGACAGTAAAGATTAAAAAAAAAAATTAAAGTCCCCTTAATCTATTTTCCTTCTTTAACCAGAAAAGTGAGTGCCCTTGATAAGTTAATTAGACCACCCAAAATTTAATTAATCCAAAGAAACACTGCGTTGTGTGAGAAGTCAGCTTGTATCTTCTTCCTAAAGAACGCCGTGAACCGCGAGGATTACAATTTACCACTCACTCTTATTACTCACTCACTCTTCAGATCCGTGCGTGTGGCCGTATCGCCATAACCATGGCGATTAGGGTTTTTCTCACCCTTCTACTTTTTCTCTCGCTCTCCAATATCGTCTCTTCGATTTACGAAGATCAAGTTGGCCTCATGGATTGGTGAGTTCAATCACACCTCAACTCACGCGATTATTCGATTTGTTTTAATTACTCACTTTACCTTCAATTCATTTCAAATCGTTTTCATTTTTCACTCGTAACCATCGCCACTTAAACCTCGATCTATTTTCACCCGCGTGTTGATATTCTTTCTAATTTGAAACTTATCGATGTTTTTACAAATATTAGCTGCTTAATCTAAAGCTTAGTTAATATGTTGATCGGTTTTTATCTTTCAGTTGAATCAAGTTTATGCTTAAATAACGAAAACTTTGATTCTAATGCTTGAATTTGCCTATTTATGCGTTTGAATATTAGTGACAATTAATATATGTTTTTGGCTACTAATCGCAGGCACCAACAGTACATCGGGAAGGTGAAGCATGCTGTGTTCCATACGCAAAAGACTGGGCGAAAGCGTGTTTTGGTGTCTACTGAAGAGAATGTTGTGGCTTCACTCGACCTTCGCCATGGAGAGATTTGTATGGCTAATTTGCTCAACTGCTATTGCAGTCTATTAATTTAAGTGCATCTTTGGTTTTGCAGTGTGATTGATAAAATCAAAGCAAGATACTGTGATTTTGCAGAAGCACTCTAAATCATAGTGAATCACTGATTTTATCCATAGCACCTTGAAACCAAACAAGCACAGTTATTAGTAACGTAATATTGTTTTTGAAGCTACCATAGGTTAATGACCAATATTGAACTTTATAGTCTTTAACTGGTTTCAAAGTAAATCAAGCCGTCCCAAGCAACAACTGTTGCTTGCTTGCTTGGTTATTTGTTTTGTTTCGTTTGGAATCAGAAAATGATGATCTATGTTTTTGTTGCTTGCAGTTTGGAGGCATGTTCTTGGCACCAATGATGTTGTTGATGGACTCGACATTGCCCTAGGAAAATGTAATATGCCTAACCTGTTTTCGTTTGATATATTTTCTTGCAGAATGATACTACATGCTATCTAGTGTTAATTATACTGCAGAAAAGTTATACTGTAGTTTTATAATTTTTAATTTAATAACAACTATCTCTCTATTGAGATGTGACATTTAATGTCTAGGATTCTTCTTGTTACCATGATCCTTTTCTGTTCCTTTTTGTACTCAGTTTAGTTATTTGAAAATTATTTTCCCTTTGAAAATATATTTTGTTTGGATTTCTTCTGCTAACATATCTGAAGAACAACAAGTTCGTGACCAAAACATCACAAGTATGTCATATATTTCCTCATAAACGCAAAGTCGCATGCAGTCCTGTCATTGCAATCTATGTTGTAATTCCCATATGTGGTTTCACATGAAGATGTTGGAATTGCATATCTAGAACCATGGTGCATCAATCTGATGCCCATCTCACTGTAATTGCTGGAAGATATCAAACAGTAAACAACTTTCTCATAACATAGTAAAGTTACCCTCAAACTTGTTCCACTTGATATCGACTTTCAAGTGTCTATTGTCCAAATATCTCCTGTGCCTATCTGCATCTTGGAAACAAATGATATTCCACATGTTTTCTGTCTCATTGTTTCAAACTATGATAAATTAAAAGATGGCATGCACTAGTACAAAGACTTACAGTGATTTCTTAGTTGAAGTTTCATTAATTTGTCTTTTCCTGTGTGCTTGTTGTTACTTTGTTGGAATGAATTGTTTTCTGCATCAAGATTTGTTTTAGTTTAAGCAGACAGTAGTGATTGAATTCATAAGTGTGTTTTTTAATGTTTCAGATGTCATTACTCTTTCATCTGGTGGAAGTATACTGAGAGCATGGAACTTACCTGATGGGCAGATGGTTTGGGAGTCTTCTCTTCAGGGATCAAAGGAATCAAAGTCAATATTAAACGTTCCAGTAAGTGGTTTTTTTATAAGTACCATAGCTTTTCTTGTTAGATATGAAATGCAATTTGTGGTTTCTTATTGAGTAAAGTAAGAATGTTACAAAAAGATTAAGAAAACAATATCTGCCATAACTTGATGCTTAAAGATTTAGCTCCCCTTTTACCATAGAAACACAAACATATTGCCACAGTATTATATTTCCTTCAAACATGTCAATACTTGGTTATTTAACAATTCATTGTGGCATCATTCAATCCATGATTCCATATACAGTGACATCATTTAGTGGGAAAGGATTTCTTATAATTGGCATTATGTAACTCAAACTTACAAAACCGACTCGTAAGGTGAGAGATGTCTCTCACTTATAAACACATTTTCATGTCATATCTCATGTAATGTGGGACTCTTAACACACACCCCTTAGACTCAAGATTGGACATTTGGAGCGTGACCTAAGTCTTTGATAGTGGGTGACCTAACAAATCTTGGATAGGCTATGATACCATCTTATAATTTGGGTTGGGCCTAACTAAATCCTACAAAAGTAGCTTGTAAGGTGATGAGTGTCACTCTTTATAAACTCTTTTTAGGCCTTGTCTCTTTTCAATGCGAGACTTGAATTTTTCTCAATAGTTTTTGCTGTTGCTCATATGAAAGCTCCTAAAACTAATAAAAAGCCCCACCTGATGTTTGAAGTACGAAACTACAGACAGAATGCAAACATTCTACTCCACATATTCCAAGCCACTAAGCATTTTAAAGATTTCATGATTGTGGTTTTCCATACTGGAAATTATATGGACAAATACTTGATGACATATTTGTTTAGCCTTACTTGCAGCTCATCATTGACATTGGCATCATGACGTCATAGACCAAATAAAAGCATATTTCTCTGACACTTAACAATGAAAAATTGAGCGGTGGTTTGAAAATGAATAAGGCAATTGAGTAATAATTCAAAAGAAAAAGGGAATTGATTCTAAGAACCAAAATCTGGAATTAGATATGACGGATCTGGAGAAAATTTAGTCTCTCTTTTGATTAGGATTTCTTGATCTATATGACCCTCTGGGTTAAAACTGAAATTAAGAGAGCTATTTAGGTTTTTATTTTAATCATTTCTTTTTGTTATTTGAAACTTTTGAAGGCCTTAACCCAAACTTGGTTTTTAATCTCAGTTACATCTTTACATCTTATCTCATTAAATTTTTTCAGAAGCTCTATTCATTTCAATTTGCCACTTAATGTCTTTATTTTATTAAAAAATCTCATTGGTTAAACAGGTTGACCTGTCAATCCACCATAAAACAGTGGGTTTGCTTAACCAACCCATTTTTCAAAATAGGCTAACCTGCCCTCCCTTTTTTGGTTTGGTTGATGGTGGTGGGGAAGGGTAGTTTGTCAGCATTGCCATCTTTATGAATCTGCACTGGCCCCGTTTACTGTCATGAACCTGCCTTGACCTAGGTTTATTTAGTTGTATCTGAACCTGGGAGTGCATGAGTATTTTCCAAACACATGCAATTAACTGCAATTTTTACATTTTGCAGAAAAATTTGAAAGCTGACAAGGATGATCTGATCCTTGTTTTTGGTAAAGGGTGTCTCCATGCCATTTCTGGCATAGACGGTGAAGTTCTCTGGAGGAAAGATTTTGCTGGTGAGAGGTATGACAAATATAGAGTATGATAAGCCAAATGTTCTTTTTGAAGCAATCAAATGCCATTGATGTTTTTATCTTAATCGTATTTGCAGCATTGAAGTTACCGATATTATTCAGTCTACTGAAGTGATCTATGTAGCTGGTTTTGTTGGTTCTTCAAATTTTAATGTGTATCTATTGAATGC
>NC_021164.2:75642861-75698841 GCF_000331145.2 Cicer arietinum | reverse complement strand
TGCCGAGACTGGGGAGTTTTTAAAAAATAATCATTTAGTACTTCCCTTTAGAACTTCAGGGGAATTATTATCAATCCCAGGTGACAAGTTTGTGGTATTGGACAGTGCAAGATCAAAGATAGTAACAATAAACATCAAAAATGGAGATATTAACTACAACCAGAAGCAAATTTCAGACCTCATTGAGGATTCGTCTGGACAGGCAGTAATATTACCATCAAGGCTTCCAGGACTGTTCGCATTAAAAATCAATTCCTGGGTTCTTTTAATTAAAGTGACAAATGAAGGTGAGTTGGTGGTGGTGCACAAAATTGATAATACAGCAGCTTTTAGCAATGCTCTGTCAATTTCAGAGGATCAACATGTTTTTGCATGTGTTCAATATGAAGACAATAAAGTTCATCTCTCAGTAAAGGATGTTAATGATTGGAATAGTGATTTGCTAAAGGAAAACTTAGTAATAGACCATCAAAGAGGAAATATTGAGAAGATTTTCATAAACAATTATGTCAGGACAGATAGATCTCATGGGTTCAGAGCATTAATGGTAATGGAGGACCATTCCCTCCTATTAGTTCAACAAGGTGAAATTGTCTGGAGTAGAGAGGACGGTCTTGCCTCAGTTGTTGATGTAACAACATCCGAACTACCTGTGGAAAAGGAAGGTGTGTCTGTGGCAAAAGTGGAACAGAATCTATTTGAATGGCTTAAGGTATGTCCTTGATATGTTTAACAAGAATTTGATACTGCCTAATTTTATTTTATTATACATACATGTGTGTTTGTTTGTGTGTATCACATGAGAGTACTTCTCATTAGAAAAATTAATCTTGATCAAGATTTTATTGAAGTAAACAATCTTGAATGTTCATGTATGGTTGTAGTTATCAAGATTAGACCCTCTCACACTTCCACTTGATATTGCTCTATATGTATATATTCTGTTGTTTTAATCTTAGAATTGGGATTTTTTCTGTGGATATAATCTACTACTGCTTTACTAATAGTGGTGCTTTCGTGTGACAATTTATATTGAAAGGGACATGTGCTGAAACTCAAAGGAACTCTAATGATTGCAAGCCCTGAGGATAAAGTAGCTATTCAAAAGCTTAGGTTGAGGAGTTCTGAGAAAAGCAAAATGACTCGTGATCATAATGGTTTTCGTAAGTTGCTTATAGTACTTACAAGGGCAGGAAAGGTTTTCGCTTTGCACACTGGAGACGGACATGTAGTTTGGTCTATTATGTCTCATACTCTGCGTAAATCAGAGGAGTGTGAACATCCAGTTGGGCTTAACATTTATCAGTGGCAGGTTCCGCATCATCACGCACTGGATGAAAATCCATCTATTCTGGTAATTGGGCGATGTGGACCAAGTTTGACTGCACCAACTGTTCTTTCTTTTCTTGATGCATACACTGGGAAGGAACTCAATTCTTTGAGTCTTGCTCATACTGTTGCTCGAGTTATTCCACTGCCTTATACCGATTCAACTGAACAGCGTCTGCATCTAATTATTGACATTAACAAACATGCATATTTATACCCAAAAACTCCTGAAGCTATCGAGATTCTGAAACGTGAGTTTTCAAATATATACTGGTACTCTGTTGAGGCTGATAATGGTGTTATTAGAGGTCATGCATTGAAGAGCAATTGCATTCATGAAGTAGTGGATGAATACTGCTTTGTATTCAGGGACTTATGGTCAATTGTATTCCCATCTGAATCAGAAAAGATTATTGCAACAGTGTCAAGAAAATCAAATGAGGTATGGTGGCTTTGGTTTTGTTGTTTTTAATTAAAAGAACATATTTTGTTATATTCTACTAATACAATATCAGCATGTGTTTAAAAAAAAATAATATTCCATCTGAGGTATACAAACATGCTTTATCCAAAATTCTTATTTCTTTTAATGAGTATGTGCTTAACTTGACAGGCTGTCTTTTCTTGAGGTGGGTTTTATCGTAAATTAATGTCATGACTCCTTATAAAGAATGAAATTAAGTTTTTGATTCAACCTACCAAATTATCATGCAGTGTAATGTTTGCCAGTCTTAATATCCAAGTTTGGCTATGCTCCTAAATCAGTATGCCTTTAGTTTTTCTTAAGTCATTTAGGTTGAACACGTAGTTAACTTTCAACATATCAGATGATCACAATTAATGACAATTAATGTTTTTCATTGTGCTTAAACTTCAAAATTTATAACGACTTTCTCTTGCGTTGAATCTTCTGCCATTTCTTTGCTTCCTCTCTTCCTAAATTTGTTATTCACTTTCATTTCATCCAGGTTGTTCATACGCAAGCAAAAGTTATGACTGACCACGATGTCATGTACAAGTATATATCAAAGAATATACTTTTTGTTGCAAATGCAGCACCAAAAGCCAGTGGGGAAATTGGAACAGCAACCCCAGAGGAGGCATGGTTGGTCATCTACATCATTGATACTGTGACTGGTCGCATATTGCACCGCATGATACATCATGGTTGCCAGGGTCCTGTTCATGCTGTAAGTTTTTGAGCTACTTTCCCATTCAAATGGTGCATGATATGAATTTGACTCGTATGAATATTATTACTGTAGGTATTTAGTGAAAACTGGGTTGTCTACCACTATTTTAATCTCAGAGCGCACAGAAATGAGATGTCAGTTATTGAGGTCTACGACCAGTCTCGGGCGGTATGTCAGCCAACTTGTGTATTGTTATTTGATTATCCGTCTCCCTATCTAATTTTTGCTCTATTTTTACATGGTTTGTGTTCATCCATTCTTTTTTTATTTTCGTGTTATTGTCTTTGTTCATCATTCTAATGTGATATATGCTGGAATATATTTCACAGGATAACAAAGATATTTGGAAGTTTGTTCTTGGGAAGCATAATCTTACATCGCCCATCTCTTCTTATTATCGACCAGAAGTCTCAGCAAAATCACAATCATACTTCTTTACTCATTCTGTGAAAGCCATAGAAGTGACTTCAACCGCCAAGGGTATAACCTCTAAGCATCTTCTGATTGGAACAATTGGTGATCAGGTATGAATTATTTGAATGACTGCTTTCCCCCCATGAAAAGTTGAGATTAAAAGAAACAACATGCTTTTTTCTCATTTTAAATTTAATCTTAAATCTAATGAAATTCTTACTGTTTTTTTCTTCTGCTGCAGGTTTTGGCTATTGATAAACGATTTTTGGATCCCCGACGGACTCTCAATCCCTCACAAGCTGAGAAAGAAGAAGGAATTATTCCTCTTAGCGATTCATTGCCAATCATTTCTCAGGTATATTTTGGAGCTGAAGTTTCCTTGTTTAGATACAAGCCAAAAAAATCATTGTTTATTTTCTTAATAGAAATTTGTTGTGTGCGAATAAATATCAAAAGCATTAACTAGTGGTGCAATCATGTCATTATATACATGATTTCTGAACACGAGGTGAGTTTTGAATTCGTTGGTAAGTTTATAAATTTATTTCTTCTATCACAATAAATATCAAAATGCTTCTGGTCAGGGAGACATAACGTTGAAAAGAGGGTAACGGGTTGGGGGACATATTTTGGATGACAAAAAATTGTGAACCGAACCGACGAAGGACTGTGATCTTTATTATTTAGATAGTTAGAGGCAAAATCCAGGACATGTTAAGTTATAGCTGTCAATATATATTTGTTCATACATGTTGTGTACGGTAAAATTTTCAGTGTACCAGAGGGAGTAGCCAGAGAGTTAGTACTACATATATCACAATTGTTGCTTTCTAGTATACCATTATGAAAACTCGGAATTGGTTAATGATAATGAGGCTGGAGAAATGACCTTGATCGTTGCAGTAGCTGGCATTTACATATCTTCTTGCCTCAGCTAACGAGTCTAATAGATCTGTTTGAGCAAATGCATACTAGTTAGATAAGCATTTAAAACCAACTTGGAACTCATGATTCTCTTTAAAGCTTACTGTACTTCTTATCATGAAATTCATACTCATTTTGTTTGAATCTCTGCAGTCTTATATTACACATTCCCTAAAAATAGAAGGTCTCCGAGGGATTGTAACAGTACCTGCCAAATTGGAGTCTACATCCCTCGTCTTTGCATATGGAGTAGATCTATTTTTTACTCAGATTGCTCCTTCTAAAACTTACGATTCACTGACTGAAGATTTCAGCTATGCTCTACTTCTTCTAACAATTGTTGCACTTGTAGCAGCATTGTTTGTTACTTGGGTATTATCGGAGAGGAAAGATCTACAAGAGAAATGGAGATGATCTGTCATCCATTTGTGCTCCATAATTTCTTTAATTTTGAAGGATTAAGTAGGTCTTAGTTTTGTTTTTATTTATTAGTTCATTTCGACGCAGAGTTCTTGTAGCTTGAATTACAAAAGTAATGTAAAATTCCGTCACATTCCGTTGTTTGAGGTTAATGGAGGATATTGCTGATGTTGTAAATTGAGAATTAAAGAGGATAATCACATACTTCTTAGGGAAGTTGCTTTGTGAAACAAATACGGTAGGCCACATTTGATGAAATGTTTTTTTTTTTTTAATAATTGCATTTGATGGAATATTTTGCTCATTGTAATTGAAGTGTATCAATTTCAACTATGAGGTGGAAGAAAAATATTTCTCTTTTCCAATTTTTTTGTTGTCAAACTATGAATTTTCGTATGAATTTGAGTTCCCTATTTTTAATTGCTTTGATATTTTACAATTTAAACATGCACTAAGATTGACAGTTTTTACCATCATCTCATTAACAGATTGACAATTGTTGGTACTTATTGTGGTTCCATAGTGAAATGATGAAAAAGAAACTAAAATCTCAAAAAAGAAGCCCATTAGCATAGGGTATTATAGATGGCCCATCGAGGAGAAGGATCAATGACACTCATAAATCGCTCTCACCTTGACTAAATTGTTTGCATGCTGATTTTTTTCATGAAGGGTGTGACTGAAAAGGACTAATCTTTTCCAATGAAGCTCCTAAGATTTAACATGTATCAATCAAAGTTTTTTATTTATTTACTTTTTAATATATTATAAGAGGAAAAATAAATCATAAACGAAACCACAAGGCAACTAAGGGGAACAGGCTCCCATCTTATCAATCTCTAACAACAGAGACAGGCTAGGAAACACCAAAGCAATGCAAACAATCTTGTTATGAATATTTTGACAATCAATAAGGAATCACTTTCAAAATAACATGAGTTAAAGGATAACTCTCTTGGATTAATGATATGCTAAGATGGTTTTGTATATTTTTATTTTCTTCAAAATCTACAATTTGCATAAGCATATTGCTGTTGCATTATATTGCATAAAAAAATATTATCTCAAAGTACTAAATGTAGGTTTGATTTTGCAATGATAAATTTAATTTCGAATAAATTAAATTTTAATTAAAAGTGAATTAAATATAAATTAATTTTTATTTAAATAAATTCATGTAAAAATTTGTTGAACAACAAATTAAAGTTAAATAATTACATTTAAAACAAAAAACTACAAATTTTTTAACTAAATTTTGAATCATTTTTAAAGATAAAATTAAGTTAGTCCACTTCACCCAAATATATGAAAATGTGCTTAAAATCACTTCTTAATCTCGTCGACAAACTAGACACACACCAAAGTTTCTTAATTAGCGACGAAGGTTGAGACCTTTTATGAATTAATAAAAAAGAGAAATTGTATTTCGAAACCTCATTTTCTTTAACACTTGGTTTATTTTCATTCATTTCATTTTTCTATTTTTATCACATCACCAATCCTATGTGCATGGGTGTAGAAGAATAATTTTCCAATAAAAAATATGTGAAATGAGAAAGGGAAGCCACGTCATATATTGTTTTTCACGAAGATGACAGAAACCAAAAACCACGTCGTACTGCACACAAGCAGTACACACGACACTATCCTGCAATGTTAAGTTGAGAATTACAACAACTCACAACCATAACCACCACTACACTATGAAAAGCCATCAACCAAAGCTTAAAACTCAACTATTCTCATGTGGCTTCTTCCGACAGTGTGGTCAAACCGTACTTAGCCCCACCGCTACAGGCACAACACCACCACTCCCTCTCACACACACTCACACTCACACTTCAACAACATGCGAATCCTCAACTTCATCCTCTTCTTCCGCCACTTCCCAAAGTTTCACACAATGGAGATTCTCTCTTCCCACCCCCACTTCCACACCAAACACCCCCCCGCCCACTGACACTCACACTCACACTCACACTCACAACCCTCCTCCACTTCCTTCCCCTTTCACAATTCCCAATCTCCAAGAACTCTTCCACGTGTCAGACATCCAACTAACCACTGATTTTAACGCTGCACTTAACCTCCTAGAACGTTCTCTCGTTCCTAACCCGCCTCAAGACCAACCGCCTTGTCCTCCTAACCTCATGCGGGCCCTCATCTGTAATTTACGGGAAGCCAAACCTGCCACCAAGATACTCTTCGCGCTTTGTCTCTCCGAGGCTAACCGTCGTGTCGCCGTTGAAGCTGGAGCCGTCGGCGCCGTCGTGGAATCTGCGCCGGAGCTCGATGGTGCTCCTGCGGAGAGGGCTCTCGCTGCGCTTGAGCTTATGTGTACGGTGCCGGAAGGTGCGGAGGAAGTGAGAGCTCACGCGCTTGCGGTGCCGGTGATGGTTACCGTCATGGGAAAAACCGGCGCGCGCGGGAAAGAATATGCCATTGGAGTTTTGGCTGTGATTTACGGTGGTGATGTTGGGGAACAGTTGACGGCTCCTCCAGAAGAGGTGGCGCGTGCTGTGGAGCTTGCACTTCAAGGGGAGTGTAGTGCTAGAGGAAAGAGAAAAGGGGCCCAGCTTTTGAAGATGCTGCAGCATCTATCTCACCCTCACGCTCACGTTACAAGTTGAGTTGGAGAGTGATGATCACTCGCGCTCATAAAATAATAATAATAATAATAATAATAATAATTTGCATCCATTGTCAATTTGTTATTACCATCAGCTTTGTTATTATATGTCATTATCACTTGCTGCATCTGCTTCGTGTTTGTAATTGTATCACCATCCCTTTGTATTTTGAAATATAGTAAGTAATTATGCTGTTTATGATTTTGATAGTTGTTTTTTTCTCAATCACAAGTATTATTTATTTTATTTAATACTAATTTCATACAAACATACGAATTCAATTTACATTAAAAAAAAAATAGTTCAATTTGTTAGAGGTATCATTCAAATCTTACAAACTTTGTGAACTTGAAATACTCCCTCCATTTTATAATAAATGTTTACCCCATCTCAATTACAAATTATTAATCAGTGACCTCATGCCCAATAAATAATCAACTTGACCTGGTGAATTATAATCCCTACTAATACGTTATAAGAGAGCAACACACCACTCATAATATAAAAAACAAAAAACAAAAAAACGTCCCTTTGAATTAATGATCTTGTTAATAGGATCTAAAAAAGAAATCCTGCTAATAGGCCCTTTAAAAATATATACTGAATTTTTAGTTTCAAAACAAAAAATACAAGGTATTAGTACACAAATAATTAGTTAGCAGATATAGAATTAAATGTTATTATATTTATTGTTTTATGGTAATGCTAACTTGTGTCATGACAACACCTTATTAGAATTCATATTTAAAAAAAAAAAATAGAATCCACAATTTTAAAGAAAAGAGAAATGTAGAATTTATAATATAAATTTTGTATCCTCTATATACTAACAAGTGCCCTTTGAGTGCATTTCTGATGCCTCATTAGTAGTAAATTATACGAAGATGAAAAGGGATTAGGAAGCAGTGGAGGATGAAGAAATGTGCATAAAACAAGGCAAATGCCAAACTCATCACATCCTTTTCCATTTAGAGTGAGACCGATCTTCTTGTATTGAAAGTTTACTTCATTGATTCCGTAACTGAAATTCAAGAAGGCAAAAAGGGCTAGCCGGCAACCAGCTTTTCCATATTCATATTTGTTGATATTGTATTTGTATGTTTAACTAGTATTTCATGTGAAATGAAATACAACAAAAAAAAAAGTATATGAAAATTTATATATTTAGTTAAAAATTAAATACCTTAAGAGTAATTAATATAATTAATAAAGAGATACTTTTTTATTGAGTTCTACTATATAGTATTTCTTTATCTACCTGACTTGATGGCAATATATGTAGAATAATTTGAAATTAATATTGTATAGGCAATGTAATGAATTTATTATACTGAATTGAGCGTGTCAGATTCACGTGGAGTGGGGTTAAATTTCTGGAATAGCTGAAAATGTGAGTTTTTTGTGTAAGAAATATGTCAGATTTGGGAGAGATTTAGTAACAGAGAATAATGGTGGAGGAGAGTGGTGTGGCTCCATTTCCTGAACCCTTTCCACAAGTAAGTGGGACTGCTTAATCAATATCATACCAGTTTACGTTAATATTTTCTAATCATTATTTTATCAATTTTGTTTACATGTAATGAATTCTCATTATATATATATATTATGATTTTTGTGTATTTTATTTTATAGTACAGACCGATCTTTCAAACTGAAAACGGTTATGAACGCAATTAATTTGTGCATAAGCTCGTAACTCACTTACTTGTTAGCGTCGGGTGGATCCATATATATTCAAATCAAAACAGTATACTCGGAAGGTTCTTGTCATTTTGTTTTAGTCCGATTTTCGAACATATAAATTTGTGAGAGTTATGCAACTTTTCATAGAAAATACATAAATTTATTCTGCTATGATGTTGGTCCAGATTTTCTAGCTCATTGTAAAATTTATAGTAACTTTTGTACTCTCTCTTAATAATATTTTTACTTATAAAAAATATCAAAATCAAACACTAAATTATTTCGTATATAATATGGTATTCATTTCTTCACATCTTACAAATTATTTTCACACGCGATTAAGAAGACACACCCAATATGGTATGCATTTTTTTTTTTTATGCAAAAATTATATATATAGAATAAAAGATTAATAACTATTCAAAGTTCAACTTGTTACATAAAGAAACAACTATAGCCAACCCAACAATTAATAAAAGAGATTAATAACAAACCTATACGAAGAGGAACACATTCAACGACTCCCACCTAAATAACACAAAAAATTAAAAGAGTACTCAAAATAAACTAAGAAACTATAAGATCAAGCATAAGAGAGGTTTCTAGGGTGCGAGATCTAATATCACTTTGATATTAAATTTCAACTTAAAATCTTAATAAATTAAATATACGAGTCATATCTCTTATTTATATTTCATTTATTTATATTTGATGCGACACTTAACCAATTACACTTAAACTGAACAGAAATCAAGACTAAATATTTATAAAATCGAGAAAAAAAGAGCAGGTTAATTGGGATAACTAACTCCCACTCTTAAATAGAGTAAGAGAAAAAAAAAACTAAATTCTTAAAATCATAAACTCCGATGAAAACTAATATTGATACATATATCACAAGCAGTTTTATGTTACACTATAACGTAGAAAGAGAAAATCTAACTTTAGATAATTCAATCGCAAAATAATAACTAACTTTATTACAAATAGACAATTTTAATCATTTATAATAATAAGTGAGGATTCAATTTATCACAGTTCTTTTAGGTTTTCTATGAATTATTAATTAGTAATTATTGCTATGTCACTTGACTGTTTCCATTGTTTTCTTTAATGGAACTATAAGAAGTACTTAAATTCATACAACATATAAAAGTTTGAGCCTAGCATCATAGCAAAAAAAAATTATTAATATTCTATAAAAAGTTGGAGAGTTTTCACTAAATCATGTATTTAAGTTTTCACTAAAATACAATATAACAAACCATAAAAGTAGTCAAGTTTGTTGTTATTGTAGTCCATTCTAACATATATAAATATATAAGCTGATAGTGCAGCTTATTTGACTCTGACTTGTGCTCATAAATGTAAAAAACCGTTTATTTTTATTAATAATATATGAGGTAATTGAGGTATTCTTTCTGTTCTAATTCTTAATTGGTTGTTTAATATAGTATATATGAGGTATTTTCTAATTCATAACTTATCAAAATCATACCGTGGTATTTGGATGTACCACAAGTTTAAGTTAGGAGTAGTATCCCCTAGCTAGTAATATAATTTTTGCTTATTCTTTTAGAGTTAATCAGCTCCCTACTAGTGATTCAATGAAGCATATTCAAGCACAAATGTTGCTTCATAGGTCAAAATCACACACAGCAATCCTGTTAAAGAAATATGGCCTATGAATTGATCCAGCCAACAATTATATATATATATATATATATATATATAATATCAGTTGATTGCAACGGTAATTTTTATTTGAATTATTTTACTTAATAATTTTTTTATCCATTAAATTTCATGAATTGAAATTATTATTTTTCTCTCAACAGGAAACGTAATATCCTTAGTAGTGTGTGTTGCAAGTGCAGTTTACTCTCTTTAAAAATAATATATAAATAAAAATTAAAATATTAATTGAATATATCAATCTTTCTACTACTATTTTTATTTATATTATTAATTAAGTTAATTGCAATAAATTGTAAGAAAGAATTAACAAATTAGTATTATGTATTATCAAAATGTACTTAATCAATTAGCAGAAAATAAAATAAATCGGTGAGATGAATGATAAGAAGGAGGAATATATATAGTATATCAGAAAAGGCGATGGATATAGGATAGACCGTAGCTAGAAAGAGTATATATAGTAGTATGTACAAATTAAAGATAGACATATTGATTGGTGTTCTCTCGTAAATGGGGGTTTACATTTATGCATCCAACCCAAGGTCATGTCAACAACCTAAAGTTTATAGCAATAGGTACTTACTTTCCTCAATTACATCATCATGCCTACGCAGCTTTTTATTTTTTGGGTATTCACCGCACAACATAACAATTTAATATCTAAAACCGGATCATGTCAATGTTTACTATTCTTTGCATCTCTGCATTTCCAGTTTTAGAATTTTTATTTTAAACTATATATTCACATCTTACTTATTACTTATTAAGGAATAAATTAATTAAAGCTGCGCTACCTACGTTCAAGTTCAACAAATATTTTAACAAAAAAAAATGGTTTTTTTTTTTGCTGCTGCAATACTATAAATTAAGCAACAAACCATTATTATTAGAGTTGGTTTTTAGGGTTCACATAATTTATTTAGTTAGTTAGTAAGAAATCACGTCATAAGGCAAAATTTATCCTCTTTTCACAAATTATATGCACTTACTTCACCCATTTAATCTAAATTGTTTTCATAAAGAAAAACTACTTTAAATTTCTCTTTTATTAATCACTAATTTTTACTTAATATATTGTGTTTTTTTCTTCCTGGGTTGGTCTTCCATTCCATCTTGAAGAAGCAGATGGGGTAGATGAATTATGAGTTTGGATATCTCTCCACGTCACTTTCCACTTTTTATATCTCCAATTCTTTTTAACTTTTACTTTTTCTCTTTTTTAATATTATTTTTTCTGAAATATATAGAAAATATTTGGTATACATCGGAACAACTCGTTAATATTATAAGTGAGAAATAAATTTAAAAAATTGTGATAGGCTGATAATTTAATAGAAAAAAAATAAAAATAATAATTACATAGCATATGAATATATAAATATTAAATATATATCTATAAATATTGAAAGTAAATATAAATATAAATTTACTGATTGTATCGGTCGAGATAGACTATTAAAGCGATCGATTTAAACTTTTATAAAAAATAAAAGTTTTATTTAATCAAAAGACGTCAAAATAAAATTTATTTAATCATTTAAAAGCCTCAATTTTAATATAAAAATTTATCAACAATATAAAATCAATTAAAAAAAATATTACATAACATGACTTATATTAATTTAAGGATGTCAAATTAAAATTTAAATAATTAGTTTAGACCTCATATTAAAATTTAAATAATTACATAACGAGTTGTTTTAATGCTCCACATGTATTAAATTAACCCTATTTACAGAATACTTGAAATTTAACAACTAATTTACTCACTATAAATTTATTTGTCTTCAGCTAGCTTTATTTGTTTTTTTTTTTAAAGCTAGCTTTATTTGTTAAAAGACCTCATCTCACTATTTTAAAAGCTAGCGTTATTTGTTGCATATATTTTCATATGTTATTTAAAGTCACATTTGAACTTATAATTTTTAATACATATATATTGGGTAAAAAAAAACTTATATGTATTATTTTAATCTCTTTCGCCTTCACTCTTTTATATCCTTCATTAAATAAAATAAAAAAAAAAATTGGATTATCTAATATAGATCTCCAAAAAAATGTCTAAAAGTGGACTCTTATCATTTTTAATAAAAAATGAATCTTATAATAACAAAATTGAGAAAAATGTAATATTTTATTAAAATCTACTAAAACTAGTAACAATCGTCCAGCTTTGGAGCCTTTTTTAGATGTACATATTAGATGGAAACTAAAAAGTTATATGAAGAGTTTATATTACTTATATTGATCACATTTCATTTGAAAAAGTAGACTTTAAAAAATCTAATTTTTACACACACAAAAAAAGTTATATGTTACTCCAAGACGTTATTTATAAAGACAATTTCAATGTGAGAATCCATTAAGAGTAATTTCATTTTATATATAAAAAATTTAGGATGTTAAAATGATGAACAGTTTAAAGTATTTTTTTTTGAAAAGAATTCAATAATTAACTACTTAAAATATATTTATATTTGACTCACTTTTTGTAAATAGTTTTTTCGATGAATATATGTTATGGAACCAAAAGTTTCTTATAAATTTAAATGAGATATACGTATATCCTATAAGAGGATTGTATAATTCACAAATATGACTTGAATTTTGAAATATATATATATATGTATGTATTTTAAATTGATATTAATTTGTTTTTTTACGGGATCAATTTCATTTGTTATGGCAAAAATAATTGTGAATTTATACTAACAACAAGTAACTTCTACAGTGGTTTGGTGTGTTGATGAAGTGGTGGATCAGATTTAGCCTTCTTCTTTAAAATAAGTTTTGGCTAATATTCAGAATCCTCGTGTATCTTTTATGAATAGACATCATATGTTTTTTTAATGTTTACTTTGACGTTGAATTTTTGTGGCATGTGGAAGCTACTCCTTATATGTACATCATTTCTTCATAGAGCTTCATACTTGGATTTTCTTTCATAGGCTATTATGGCTTTTATATACAGTAATGGTAGTTGTTTACGTTTATTGGACTGAAGTACACTTATATTGTTGACTTTTATTTTTCTCTTGTCGGACTAAACAAGGATTCATAAAAAATTTAGACACTACATCTCAACTCAAAACCTTAAGACATTAAGTTTATAGGTCATTCTCCTTATATATCCAATATAGCCTCAATTCCTAGTCAATGTGGGACTAACTACTCGTAATTGAATTTAACATAAATAATTATAATGGAGAGAGAGAAATGCTTGTATAACACTTCGTATATAGCTTGCGGCTGTGGCTGAATCTGCATTTATCAAACCGAAAAAAAACAATACTTATACGAATCTAAGGAAAGAAAAATTGAAGCAAGAGAAAGAACAAAACAAACTGGTCCAACAGGTTCGCCTAATGAACAAATATTAAAGATTGAATATTAAAAATTAACTAATAAATATTTGCAGCTGTTGCATGCATTCGATCAACGATTCTTACGTTCTTCCGATCTAATCGTAAATCTTAATTACGCACAAAAAATACAAGTTTTATTTTCGATTTCGAGATTTTTGGACTTTATTTGGAAATTTACTAATTATTTATGTGTTCTGATCTGACCTAAGTACTTGATTTTCCAACAAAATTTATTTAATTTAAAGCTGAAGTGATAAAAGGGGAAAAGCTTGCAAAAGCTCACCCCACTCATGTCGTGTTGGATATATATATATATAAATCTTCTCTGCCTCCAATTTTCCATTGCATAATCATTGTTGCTCTCCTTTTTTCCCCACGAATATACCTGCAAGTTTTCTGGTTACCTCGTTTTGTTTCATGTTAAACTGTACCAAGATTATTTAATTTATATATATACGACGTTTTGTATTCAATTTTCAATTTGATATTTCTTTTGGCAATTATTTTATGTTTCGATACTGTGCATGTGCTCGCTATACAGCACATATTTGTGGGTCTTTATCATTCATAATTTATTGACATTTATGTATTTTTTCATTATCCTTTTATCTATTATATTACCAACATATCACTTCTCTTTATTTATTTACTTTTTAAGGTGTGTTGAATATGTATGAATGTCTGGATACTATTTTTCCATATTTTATATATTAACAATTGTATTTGTAACAAGACTTATTGTACTTTATCTTATAAAATAAATCTATTGAACATTTTTTAAACACAACTTAAATATATTTTCTTATATATTTTACACATGCTTTTTAACTTAACCAATTATAATTTTATTAAATTCTTAATTGTCTTAAAGTTTGTTATAATTATAAAATGTACACACACAAATACTTAAAGAAATGCACTTATATTTTTTCCTATTTTTAATTCAGTTTTCCTTTCTTATTTTTATCTTCTCTTCCATTATTATATTACTTACTACAGTTTCCTCTATATTTTTTATGAGTAGTTTATTACAGTAATAGCTCATTTTTCTTAACTTGTGTTGTTAGATTAGGCTAATAAATCAGGATAGCTAGCCTAACACTTGTTTAGGTCTAAAATAAATTCCAAGGCCATTCCTTTTCAAAAATAATAATAATAATCATAACAACTATGCTAATTATTTTTTTAATTTTTTTATTTAAATAAATTTGTGTTTAGCCTAGTAATTAATCTTTATTTTTGTTTTAATTTCTATTAATATAGAAATATTTATACACGAAGGACAAATATTTAGATCTTTTGAAGTCTTTGATTTTGATTAGTAACCTAATAATTTTTGTTTTCAATAATAACATTAATAGAACAGAAAATTGAATTTCCTTAAATCATAATCAATTAACAAATATAGATATTGTTATATTGAACGTCGTCTCTTACTATCTTTTTTATAGAGAGAAAAAAAATTAAATTAACTAATTATTTTTATATAGATTTTAGAGGATATGAGATTTGCAAATTTTATTTATTTATTATTTGAATGTTTGTAGTTTTGAATAAATTAAATATTTTAATTTATTAATATTATGATTCGATTATTAAAGAATATTGAATACCTTTTTAATTATATTAAAATGATATGATTTTTAACTTTTTTTTTTTTTTTAGTTCAAATATAAATAATAGGTACTCGTATGGAATATGAGTACAGCTAGAGAATACATATTAAAATAATACTACCCTTAGTTACACGTATCAGTTCGGATACCAAGTATTTTTTTTTAAACTATGAGTACCCTTACCCTGGACCTACTAAGAATTTAGATACGAGTATTTTTGTAAACTACGAATACCCTTACTCTGGACCTACTAATTGTCATCATTTTTCATCATATCAGGTGTGGTTACAAAAGAAAGATTGACGTCATTTGCTGAACAAAGGTCCATTAGTATTAATTAATACTCTAATTTGGACATACAGGAGCATGAGCAGAATTAGCTGATTATATCACTACCTTTTCTGTTCCTTCACTACCAGTACCGACACATAGTAACATCTTGCTAAGTTGATAAATAAACCCAACTACAATGACAACAAATATATGAATTATAGCTTAATATATTTAGTAATACTCATAAAGAGAAGGAAGAAAATAACAAAGACATATAATTATAACTCGTGTTTGATTTAAGAAAATAATATATTTTCCGTTTTAACCATAAAATTGTTATCTTATTTTCTGTTTTTGAATATTTGTATCAGAAACAGTGAAATCAAGTTTTTTGTTGCTTCATATTATTATAGAACACAGAAAAATAGAATAAAATTTAGGTTACAACTTTTTTTTAAAAGGAACTGGGGAAGACACAAATTATTATTAATCAAAGCTGATGTTCATGAACTACCAGCTCAACTATAAGAGTTTGACTTACAATTTTAAAGCTAAATAAAAGCGAGACAAAAGAAAAAAAACAAAACAAAACACTTTTTGAAATCTAACATGCCTCTTTGATCTTCTTCTTTTTTTTTTGTACAAAATAATTTTGAGAAACTATTTTTTAAACAATTATTTGAAAATGGCTTTAGAAATGTGGGGGAAAAATCAACTAGATAAATTTGTTTGAAGGACATAGTTTGAATTAAGTAAAAAAAGAACATGTTTTGAAATTGGAAGATGACAAGTGGGGGACCTTGATGACAAACAATATGTGATTAGGGTTGGTGAAGTAATGGTGAAGGTGGAGAGATTTTTAGCACATCAGCATGAGGTAGGGAGTTGGGTACTTCAATTTATTTAAGTTAAGGGTTAAAGAATTTAAAAAGTTGGAGATCAAGTCCTAATTGATGAGAAAATACTAACTATCCACAAAACTACACTAGTGGTTAGAGTCAACCCAAAGAAGCAACTAAATTAATTGTTGTAGATCACCTGAGGATTTGGATCCCCTCCTCCCCTACTCTCTCCTTTAATCTTTACCGCAACAATCACAACCATTAATTTAATCTAATGACTCAAAAATAAAAGTAAAATAATAATAAAATAGTCTTCATAAGAGAGCAAAAAATGAAAATGTTCGATTAAAATAATATACTTACAATCTAACTCATTTATCAATTGGTTGGATATCTACTCATATTTTATTTTTAAATTTGAATCTTATCTGATTATTATTCACACAACTCTCAAATTTCAACTATGCAAAAATCCTAAACCTTTTCTTGGAATCCTTAATTCTTTCTCTAAATTATAATTTACGTACAATTTAAATTGAATTAGCAAGATGTTCTCTTTCTTTTATTAACCCAACAAAAAAAATTATTGTCTCTTCTTCGATTTCGACGACAACAAGGTAGTCATTCTTGAACCCTCAACTCCATTCTTCCATTTATCTCTTCATTTTTTATATTTCAATTCATTCCTAACTTAACAGTATTTCTTTTTTATCTTCATTTCTACAGGTATTAAGTTTTGTATCATTCCTTCCGTATCACAAATTTTTAATAGAAATTTCACAATTTTCATGAAGTAGAAAAATATGTTAAAGTTTGCTTGTAGTTTTGTTATCATAGTTTCATATGCATCAAATTCTTGAAATTAACAAGTTATATAAAATTTTTCGTATATAATGTCAACTTTTTAAATCAATTAAAAGTACGCAAATCAATTAAAAAATAATTGAATTTTAATTAATTTTGAGAAGAAAAAATAATCGATTTTAAAATTAAATTTGTCAAAATCAGTTGCATGATCAGAAATCGACTATTTAACTATAATCGATTTTACAATTGATTTTAAAACCAATTTTAAACTAAAAAATAAATTTGATTATAAATCTTAATCTATATAATATTCTAAAATGTATATAATTTGATTTTAAAAATAAAAAAAATGACCATACCCAACCCTAGTGGCAGCAGAATCACCTTCTGACACCTTATGCCGCTGCCACAACTAGCCACGATAAAGGGTGCATTATGTTGTACAAAAGCGGTATGAGGATGTGATGATGATGGTGGTGGATGTCGGACAACAACAATAGAGGGTGTCAGATGGCAATGACGTATGTAGAGCGGCAAAAATAAACATTGGCAGGTGTCGAATGGTGGTAAATAAGAATATAAGAAAAAAGAAAATGCAAAACACAAAAACAAAAACATTTTCTAAAATTGGAAAGATAAAAAAAAAAGAATAACCAAAAGAATTAAAACACAAATATTCGAATAAGTTTTATGTTATCTATTTTTTTATTTTTTACAGTTTTTAATAACTGTAAACAAACAGAGCCTAAATTATAGGTTTGTAGGAAAAACTAACAATCCAGCAGTAAACTGGATCTTTTACCTTCGTTTTAACACTTGTGTGAACTGTAACCATAGTATATTAAGTCTATACGGGGCTATTTTGAGTTTTCCCCATAAACTTTATGACATCATACATAAACTTTAGTACTAAGGGGCTATAAATATAGGCTCCCCATAAATTTTACGACACCAACAGAATATATGAAGCATGTATTGTTTCCTCACATCAATACTAATTACAACAGGTTAACTGCATCATAGATGCATGATTGTCTTCTATTCAGCTTTCGACATGGCATCTCGTTAACTCATTTCCGAGTCAATCAATTAGAGATTCCAAGACAAATATCACCTTCTACACTGACATGAAAGTCGTTTGCTATTCTCACGTTGCATGCAAGACTTGATCTGCTGAAATATTTGAGAAAAAACAGGAAAGTTAAGGTTTGTCAAAGAAATGCTGCATAAATACATAGCTAAAGCTGCTAAACAATAAAATTCAGAAGATTTTAAAGAGCTACCAGATCATGGAATATAATGGAAGATTTCAATGTTTTGTATGTTCTTTCATTTTAGTCCCCTTCAAATTCTTCTGCTGCTTTTGTCCACATGGAATAGGGAAACGATGCTTAGTTTTTGGAACACTCTTCTCAAATTTCAGATCCTCTCCTCTGATCATATAGACATTCCCTGTTTCCGGAACGGTGAAGTCAGCTGGATTTCGGTTCACCATACATGAGACACCAGATGTGATCTTTAACGGTACAGAGGTTTGAGTACCAAGGATTTCCGGTCTGCGTTGCAGTGAAGTTTCTGTTTCGCAATAAGATAAGCTATACTGCTTAACAAATCTATTCTGCAGGGGTGAGTTGGAGTTCTTATTCTTTTCCTTCTTTCCAAACTTTGTTGAATTTTGACCATTGGAACCAGCATCTCTGGTAAACTTCTTACCATGCTGGGTTGATGAAGATGCACCAAAGGTTGGGGAGCCAATAAAACAGCCATGTGGTTTATCCGATGAATAACCTCTGCTGTAATAATCAGATGGTTGCCTTTTCAGGGTACCATTTGTCTTAGATGCACCAATCTCCAACTTGGTATTGCAATCACTAGGATAAGAGGTTCTTTTGGGAATTTGAGCATTAACACCGACATTGAAGGGTGTACGTGACTGCATGCCTGCATCCATAAGGCTAAGTAAATGCATGGCCGGTATTGTTTCATTAGAATACAAATCCAAAGACCCCCTCAAATTTTGATGAGGCTCTATTCCATTATGCTTGCAAGGAAATGGGTATTCTCCATTCACCCTGTTGAAGGTTACAGGACCTGTAATCCTATTAAACTTTTCTTGGCCTGTAGGATTGATATTTGTATAGTTAAGATCAATATCCCTCTTCATGTTCTGCTTATGTACTGCACTGGATCGGAGTGAAGTTATGTCTATGTTGCTACTAGTAAGCTGATGAGAAACAACTTTTAGCGGCAAATCATACCCTGAGGAAGCATGATTTGGGGTCAATGATGCCCAAATGCGAGAAGCTTCGCTATCCTGATGTAATATATTCTTGTGCAAGCTACATCCTCCCATGGCTTGCAAAGTAGCATTAGAGGAAGCGCGCTCTTCAAGATTCCCATTAAACTTGCAATTTCGTACACTACCAAGCTGGCTAGAAACCATTGGCGAAAACTGGAACCCACTTGACAGCTTCTTTTGGGGCTGAGGAACCTCATATCCAAAGTGGGGTTGAGGTGGACACGGATTATTGACTCCCGAATTACTCTCATCGAACAGAGAAAAATGAACTGGCTTTCTTTTGCTAGGATTCACATTCTCTTCTCTTGTGACCATGTTATTTTTCTTATAACTTCCGTGAGATTTCTCCTTATGCCCCCCCTCTTTTAACAAGCTCATCTTCCCTTTTCCGTTTACACCCGTGCCAGACGACATTTGTGCTTTCCTACTGATAGAGGATTTTTCTACTGAGGAACATCTATTTTCCACGTCTGGAAGGCACCTCTCGTACTGATTCTTTGCCAAGAGTTCCACAATTTCCATGGGTATATCATCTAGTGTTCCTTGCTCAGACACCTCAGCTGCTTGTTCATTGTATCTTTTCATAATACCTAGTTGTTCCACAGTTTTTCCTGTACCAGTAATTTCCTGCAAAAATAAAATCATGATCTTCCGAGAAACACGTTTAAAGAAGTCAAAATGATTCAAATGGAAAGCCTATATACTAAACTCTGGTCAATTCTCACACGAATGAGGAGAAAAATTACATAGCTTGTCACAGAAATGAATCTCATTCTCATATCAACTAATCATGAAAAGTATTCTGTGAGGATTTTTGTGGTAACTTACTTCACAGTGAACTTTTCCAGGAATAGTATTTGTTGTGTGCCTGGAAGGAATGCTTGGTCCTCCAAAAACATTGGTTTCACTGTTTTTTCTATTAAATTGAGGTACTCTTGAAGTGCTCTCTTGCAAAGGCAGTGAGAAGGGACGGCGGTTTTCCATTTCATGGATATATTTTGTATTGTCTGGCAAATAATAGTTTAAAGCATTGTGCAACTCCTCCTCCTCCTCCAGTCCTTTTCCATTCAACATCCCTTGAACAGAAGGAATTGGAACATCTGCGGGCAAACTGGACCTGATTTTTACCCCTGAATATGCAAATGAATCTCTTAGGTGTATGTCATTTCTCTGGCAGTTTAAAGAATAAAGTTCTCCATCTGTTTGCAGCATTTTCCCCTTTTCTTTGGATGGATTGAACTCATTTTCTATTCTTAGGGTGTGCAAAGGAAAATTATCCATCCCTTTCCCTGTGAACACACCAGAAGATAATCTAGAAGAAGCAGTTTTAGATGCATACGCCTTATCTGTAGTATTGGTACCCTTATTTTCTCTTCTCTGTCCTTGTTGTGGCTCAGGAATCAAGTAATTGTCTACAAATTGATTCTTTTTGTTCTTCTTCTTACCCACGATTTGGCTTCTTTCAAATTCAGGTTTACTCCAGTTGCCTCTCTCAGTAACTTGCAAACCTGTTTCTGCTAGTACACCTTTGGAATTGGATCTATTACTGAAAACTATTTCAGTTGTTTTTGCACTCCCATCTAAGTTTCGACCTTCAACTTCAGTCCTCTGAAAACACGTACTTGCTGGTCTCCTTACTTCATCTAGGAGCAATTTCCTTTTTCTACTCTGACCCATATTTGTTATAGTCGGATCTCCTTGAATATCCACCTTTCCTGGGAAAATTGAGTGTAACTGTGAAGCTGCAGAAGTATTGGAAATACCATGGGATGTGGATTCTTGTATGGAAATTTTCTCCGTCTTCGATTCACCATTTTCACTCAACAAGTCAGTCATCAAACGCACCTTCCGAGGTCTCCTACGAAACAAACCGGTAGACTTTTCTGAATGATGATCCAGAAAATCATTGTCAACCATGTTGTCTGTACTTCCTGCAGGCACCGCATGATTACGAGCAAATGATTCAATAGGTGGTCCAGTTGTGTGGTCATATTTATTATCTGCCTCCATGGCTGTTGTCACTAAATCTTTCTGGAATTGGTTTTCTGCAGAAGTTGTTCCTCCATTACAAATCTCAGCAGAATTCTTACCCATGCATACTCCATTACTTTCAAAGCCTGTCCCAATTAAAAAAAAATTACCTTAATTGGAGCTTTGGAAATCAAGAACATATTGCTATAATATACACAAACTTGTCGCTTCAATAACACAAATAAAATAAATAAGAGTACTGCTGCTTGACAGGAAAATATCCTATTCAGCTGAAACTACTCTTTTAGATGTGCGCACTTCTTGTTCAAGGCCTGGATATATTTTAGGTAAGGAACACTAGTTACTTGGTGATTGAGATTGTCCTCCAATCCGATCTCAAGGACCGGAGAAAACAAATAAAATTAAACCGCCTACTTAAATTAAAATAATGAACAATATATACTCTTATATAACTGATATTAAAGTTACCGATTCTGCTGCCGACTCCAACTCCGACTTTCTTTTCTTTCTCAATACTAATTGGTAAGCAACCATCGACACTGCTCAGATTTGTATTAAGATCAATTTCTCTTCTCACAATAATGTCAGACATTGGATCTTTTTGAATGCCAGATTTGAGAGGTGCATTACTACAATTGGTATCAGATCTGCATCCAGTACTGCAATGTTTAAAGTTTGTTTGGTTATATTTGGGAATTTCTTTGGAAGCACTGTCTTGTTGAGAGTTTGAACAACCACAACATCTGTATTTTGGTACATCTAATGGTGGAAGTGACGGTTGCTTGTCAGACTCATCTACTGGAAATGGCCAACAAAGTTTCCAGTCTTTTTTTCGAATTTCTGAGACATATCCACTGCACTAACAATAATTAAAATAGTGTTAAATATTCTGAAAGGGAATCAAAAGACAGTTACTGATTCCACATAAGAAATCTAATCTTCAGTTTTTGTTCTGAAGAGAAAAGTTTGATATCACCCCATCCCAAATTAATTACAAAATCAAACACTTTTCAACATAATTCTTCAATATCCAGAAATTTCTATATGTAGGCATCACCAACCATATGACTCTTGAAAATAAGTCCTAATTGCCATGCATTAAAAATTGAATGGGTTCCAACTTAGAAAACATTGTAAACAACACCTTGCAGTATTGTCCTATAGTGAATAAAAAAATACTAGGAATTAGGAACTTTAATTAAGACAATGTAATCAACTATAGACACCAGCTACAAGATACTATAACTATATATGTTAAGGAAGACAAACTAAATAATTCAACATGCTCCCCTCCTCCTCATTCTAACAGAAGTTTATTTTTTTAATGGCAAAATATATTAATAGAAAACGAAGTATAAGGTGTACACCAATCCATTAGATTGAGATCAGAAAGCCCAAAAGGAAAAAGTAAAAGTAGGTTTTTAAGAATATATGTGGCATCAACGCATACCGTATTGAGAAATGTTCACATTTGCCTGCATCCCTCTTACCAATAGGATCGGAAAGATCGATAGAGATTGAGTCAATCTGGATATACGACGATCCCATGAACTCGATCAGTGACAATATTGTAATCACCTTGCAAATAATTTTCCACTACTGTGCATGTACATCTGCACAGTACAAGCAACCGCAGCTAGAAGCACAAGTAGTGTTTCCTATTCACAAATAATAAATTCAAAAAAATCAAATTAAAGTTTGAAATGGAAATAACGGGTGTAATTGTCTAAGAATTAAGTCAAGCTATTATTACTAATCAAACGATAATTGCAAGTCTGTGCCAATGTAAGGAAAAAACTTGTAACATATGATAACATCTTAATTAATCAAGCTTTGAAGAAAACCATTAGGGTTCATGCAAATCTACTAACAAATGAAAAGGAAAGACAAGGTCAACAAAGTCAAAGTCCAAGATAAAGCAATACAGAAGCAAAGAAAACTCCAAGCACAGTAATTAATCACATAAAATGATAAAATCCAAAATGATGAAAGTTCCTAAACCCTAGGTCAAATTCACTAAAACCTTCAATAAAGACTCTCAAAGTTAATAATAGAACATTTGAATCGTAACAGCAATAATAAATAACTATGTCATCATATAATTAGTTCAACGATAGAGACAGTTAACAAAACCCAACAAAGCATTAGGGTTTTTGAAATTGGAGGCGAAAATGGTCATATTGCAGCTAAAATATTCGAGATAGAAAAATTAATGCGTGGCAAGAAACTAACCTCACAATCTCATGTTTAAGGAGCTGAAAATAAACAAGAAGATGAAACGATGCACAAAAATCCATAAACTAATTAATAATTTAATATCCTAGGGTTCACCGTTTCAAAAATAAATTTATCTCTCTCATCAATTATAAACAAGAATTAACTTGGTTCGAATTAACAAAAAACGCGAGAGGAAGAAAAAAATTGGAAGAAAAAAAAAGCGTGAAATAGCAGCAATAAAGTTAAACGCAGAGAGGAAAAAAAAAAAGGAAATGCAAAGTAAAAGCTGAAGTGGACACACCATAAACAGTACAGTGAGCTTAATATTTATCAAACAAATCAAAACACGCTCCAGATTTTCAAAGAACAAGTTCCCGATTACAACGGAATCAATCATTGAATTCTGAATAGAGAGTGAAAATGATTGATCTAAAGGAGAAAGGTACACGCGAACTCACCTGCACATCACCGCACACGATCTCACCCAGCTTCGTAACCGATTCTCAACGGCTTTCCGAAGAAAAAAGACCGAATGATAGACCATTCGACGGAGAAGCAATTAAGCTCAGCTTGGAGAAATGATTTGCTACAACGCCAGCATAATTTAAGCGCGAAACAGTCACAAACCCTAGAGAGAGAAAGAGAGGGGCTTTCGATTCTTTCGGAATGAGAGAGAGTGTGTGAAGATGAGAGAGAATTTTTATCTTCTTGTCCTTGGAAGAAGATGTGTTTGTATTAAATATTTTAAATAAATTAAATTAAAAAAGAAAAAGAGAAAAATACCGTAGCAAGTCATGTCTATGTAGAAAGAGAATGTCAAGAGAGAGAAAGATAGATCGAATGATTTTTGAACACGTGGCGATAATGTGCGGCTCTTATCGCTAACCATTTATAATGGGCTTTTGTGTTGTGGACGGCGAGGAAACCCTAGAATGAAGGGTGAAAAAAAAAAGCGGGTACAGTACTCGCGCGTCGATCTCACGCTTTTCTTTTTTCAGCGCTTCATTTATTAATTTGTACCTGTCGTGTCATCTAAGGTTAAAGGTACTGATCATGCCATTTGCACATTAAATGTTGTTCATTGGTTCGTGTTTTGCACTGTCTTTTTGGGAGAGTGGGTATAGGTAGACTTTTGAAAGTTATTTGAAACCCTAAGTTTTTGGTATTTTTTGGAGGGTAACGGAAAATAAGGCACGTTTAACCCTAAACATTGCAGCACACACAATCTCAATTCTGTCCTAAACCAGTAGTGGTAGTAATAGAAAAAACGTTATTGCTTTTTTTTTTTATTAATAAAATAGCGATATTCTCGAGTAAGCTTTTTAATTAAGAAAATATATTGTCCTTAAGTCACAATTACATACATAACGCGAATTAAAATTCACTAGTAAAATTTACTATAAACAAAATATCTTGAGAATGATAGAGCAGATGATGTTAATCAACGGGTGATTTATAAAAATTGTTTGTGGTATTTATTTTTCATAAGACAAAAGAAAAAGTAGGAAGAGTTTAATTTTATTTTGGCGCTCAATAATATGGGTTATCTGAGTTGAAGACTCGATTATCAACATGACACTATTCTTCGAGTAGTGTGTTGAATTTATGTATTGTTTTCAAATAGTATAATTTACAACCAATATTCTAGATGGTTTTCTTGTATATTTTGTAAATACATATTTAATTTTCTAGTAGAATTGTTAAAATCACCATCACAATTTCACATAAAATCAAACCTGCATTGACTCTATATATCTTTTCTTCTTTTTGCTTGTACTTAGGTTGGGTGCCTTTGTACTCTTCTATATTTGGAACTTTGTTTTACTCTTAAAAAAAAATTAAGATACATATAAGTTAATTCATAAAATTTACCGCAATAAGAAATTGAAGAAATTTCCATATAATTAATGGTTTTGTTTTTTATCTTTGAAATTATTATTTAAAAAAATAATAATGACATGAAACAAATTAAAAACATATTTAATATATATATTTCAAACAAAAGGCAAACAATTTGTTTCCAAATTTCGGGCAATGTCTTCCACATATAAGTCTAATTTTTCTTCTGGAGGGTTTTTTTTAACCTGAGCTGGATATAGGGAGAATAATATTTATATCAGGGGTCTAGAACCGAGTTTAGATTACCATGCATAATCATGTAAGGTAATGTTTGTATGTTAATAAAAAATGGTATGTGCACCTAGGGAGTTTACATCACCCAAAACTTTCTAATCATATAAGCACTGTTTCTTTTTTGTTACAATAATATAAGCACTGTTTCTGCTAATTAAGAAAGTAGTAAACAGAATAAATTAGTGTTAATTTCTAGCGGAAGCTTCTTCTGCGCGTGACATTGACACTCAAATACTAATTACACATTGTGTAACTTTTTTTATAGAAAAAATTGTATAACTTTTATATAAAAATGAGAAATGTTAACTAAACGGTTAAGCAATTAAATATAGTCATTTTATATTTAAAATGTATTCGAGTTTGTATTTTTAAATTTTTAAAAGTTGAAAATTTGTTTTTTTCGATGTAAATATTTTAATTTTGATTTTCTTAATTAATATCGTAAAAGACATGTGTTAGTATGATCTTATAAAAATAAATATATTGGTATTTTGATCAGTTAATACTGAAAGGGTATCGTTGTAGTTCCTTAATATATTGAAACTGTAAATATATCTTTTAATTGTTAATAATCTGATAAATTAAATTGACAAATAAAAAATATTATTATTTATAAAAAAGAAAACATAGTCGAATACCAAACTAATTAAGTAATAAACGATAATTTAATAACCAAACTTATTAAAAAAAACATGTTTAGGAATTTTTAAAAATATTTTTTAGAGTAATTTAAATACATTATAAAGATATAATATAATAACGGTGTTTGACATATAGAAGGACCAAAATAACACCTTATTCTAAAAAAATATTGTATTAAGTATAAATCGCTCATATATCCCCTTAATTTTTGTCTCCTCTAAAAACAACTTATAGCATTAATAGACCAATTACATTCAATCGATCTGGTTCCTGATGGGACCAATGGATCGAATTTCTTAGTGGAGAGTTTACAATGAAACTAAATAAATGGCTTCTCTCTTCTATTATATGCATGTCAAAACTGAATTGTATCTTCCATCTCCGCAAATATATGGGTCAGTGTACAAAATCGAGAATGGTGTGTATGTAGAATTTCGTTTTAAAGTTAAAAAAAAATGTTATATACACACATAAGTACAAGGAAGTGGCTGCATGACCCATGTGACCATATATATGAAACGAAACCAATGTAATTAAAGAAAGCTGTACCAAATTTTCACACTTGTCAAAAATCCTCCACACCTACCCCACGTACCATCATATTATACCCAAATAAAACGACCCATCTATGTAACACAAAAGAAATTCATTAATTTTTTGTCCTTGGTTTTTCTTAAAAAAAAAAATAGTGTCCTTGGTTTTATTTATATTTATCATGTAGTGGAATATATGCTTTTCCCCTGTCAACTTTAATTTGTACAACACTTTGCTTCTGATGATTCTCATTTAAACCACCCAATCATATATATAGGCCCGAATTATACAAGCTAGTTTAATCATTTATGCGGAGTACAGAAATTGGGGGGAGAATTGGAAATGGAGGAAGGTTTTGACATTGAGGGAAATTTGATTCTCCAACAAGACCCATATGTGGGGGAGGCTGTAGATTACACTACAAACACATTTTTTACAATGATTAATTTCTATCTATGGAGAATGATGGTTTTTTTAGATAAGGAAATAAATTTTATTAAAAGAAGAGTACAAAGAGGTACTCGAACGGTTACACAAAATAGAGACTAAGATCTAGTAGAATAATTTTACTCACATTCTATGAAGAGTTTTAAAATACAATTCAAATCATGTGCTTGAAAATGGGAAGAAAAAAAAAAAACACTAATCCAACTATGTCCACCTTACCATAGTCCAAAGGCATGCAGCAAAAAAGACAAGACCCTACAAAATACTCATCCTGCTACAAAATACACTTTCAATGAGTTGGAGTGATATTCTAATGCGTTGGAGCGTGTTTTCAGAATGTAACTGAAACGGTAGCTCTAACTTTCTTTTATTTATTAATTTATCTCATGAGTTCTTATTAAAGAAAGGTATCTTAAGCACTTTTAATGGATCAAAAGAGGAAAAACTTTGTATTATAATCAATCATAAAATTTAAATTTAAAAAAAAAATTAAAACACAAGTTTTTATATATTTTTAAGGGTGTGTCTTTTATTAAAATTATATTAGACAGCTTCACATTTTCAAATACTATATTTTTATATTTGGATTACTAACACATGCCTTTGGAGTAGATTTTTCTTATCTTATTTGTATTATATTTGGAGTACCCTTCTCTTTCTATATTTATTTATAAACAAAAATTATTGGTGGACACCGATAATAGATAGAGAGAGTATAAAAGAGGGGAAATGAAATGTTTAATATAATTAATATGGTGTTAATTTAAAGGTAGAACTTGTTATATTTAATATAAGAAGTTTCTACAGTGATATATAAATTGAAAGCTATTTGTATATTATTTTATAAACTAATAAATTAACGATAATTTTTATGAATTAAATATTTATTGTCAATTTTTATAATTTAGAAAACATTATTTTGTAAAGAAAAAACATTATTTCATTTTTTTTAGCATTTTACTTATATTTTATCGTAAAAATAATCAATATTCACTACTATAAATAATAAATAAATAAAAATTTATTTCACTAATATTTTTGATAAATAATATTTGGTTAATATAATTTTTAAATGATAGGAAATAGTTTTTGTCAAAAACTCATTCATCTACTAGTTTAAAAATTAAATTTACTGATACATGTCAAATTGTCGAATGTACCATAGATTTTTTTTAAAATAAAATATTATATTTATTTTCTATTTTTTATAATTATAAAATTTACTTTTCTACCTTAAAAAATAAAGATTCATCTTTAAATTACTTTTTAAAAGATCCATATTAGACGCACCCTAAATTTAGTGATGAGCAAAATAGTATTAATTTTATCTTTAATGGAAGTTGCTAAATCATTTTTCTGGCACACAAAATCCATCTTCCTATTATATAGTGCATCAAATGGTAGTAAACTTTTTTAAAAAGAAAAAACTAAAAAAGAAGTAAAATATGTGTATCTCAATCCGAATACAAAATGTAAATAGCCAAAAGGCTATTATCTCAATTCTCTAAGCCAATGTGCATATATAAACTTTACTTGAATACATGTATGTTACTTAATTTATAATTTGATAACAAAAAAAAAAAAAAAACCTCCACAATTATTTTCGACCTCATACCACATTTTTTAGATATTGTCTGCTTTGGGATCTTATGTGTGACTCTCATAGTTTTTCATTAGTAAAACACTTATTTATATATAAAGGAGTGTGAATGTTGTTTATAAACTAGGATTTTTCTCAACTTTCAATCAACATGGGATTTTTTTGTGTAACAGAAGAGTTGTCTTATTATAGGTTAAAGGGTTAAAGGATATATCTGTTCTCGTGTGTGTCTTAAATCCTCGTTCCAACAGACGAATCATTGTTCTGACCTCAACTAACATTTATGTGGCAATGTCCACTTTGAGGTGTTGTGTGTAAGCTCCCGTAGTTTTGTCCTTATTAAAAGATACCTCAAGCGAATAGAGAAATTGTGGATGTTGTTTATAAAATATCACTAGTCTTGAATCCTAAACAATTTGGGACTTTTTTGTATACCAAAATAATAATTTCCTAGTCGGGTCTAAAGAGTTTAAAGATTTATTAGTCATCATGAGTGGCTTAGACTCTTATTTTCCACAGAGAGCGTCACTGTTCCAACTTCAATCAAGCCATATTTTTAATGTATTAATGATCACTTTTAGGTATTGTGTGTAAACACTCTCATGGTTTTGTCATTAGTAAAAGGTGTATCGATAGACAGATAAGTGTAGGTGTTGTTTATAAATTACCATTTATCTTGACGACTAAGCAATGTGAGATTTTACGGTGTACCAACAATAGTCCACAATCGAGGTTAATGGACTAACGAGTTTGCCTTCTACTTTGTGTGGCTTAGACTTGGTCTCGTTTCCCATAAATGACATTAAAGATTTGATTTGGTTCAGAAAAGTTGGTCGAATTGAAGAATATATAGTATGACAATGTTTCTCCCCTGGAACGTGATAGTGGTACCTGTAATAATCACTTTAAAGCTCAAATAAGTGTTTGATTAAGTAAACATTAAATGTATATTGTATATTTTTATGACATGGGAAAAATAATATTTATAAGATGGATTATCAGCGTATTATAAATGTAACCTCAAAGACTACGGATCTTGCGTTGTGATCCTTGCCCTTTGCTTGTTCTATTAGAGACGTACAAATAAAGGAATTGGTTTGAGAGTTTAAGATACGTGAGCTTTAGACGCCTTTTTGGATATGATTCATAATGGAATAGGCTTTAGTTTAAGAGAAAAAAAAAACAAAAATTTTGGGGTGTTTGAAGTGGTTCTTGGTTTCTAAATTTTTATTTTAAAAGTTGATTTTTAAAATAAAATGTATCGGTATAATTTATGTTATTTTATATATGGAATGGAAAAAATGTTATATTTAATGTATATTTTGGGAATATTAATTAATTTTGTATGTTAGTATTAAAATTAGAATTTAATTATTAGTACAAATATTATAATTAGACTTTCTATGTTATTAATTAGTACATATATGATAGTTTTTAGTAAATTATTCATAATAATTTTTTTTTGTTCACAAAGTATGTATAATTAAGTTAATATCTTTTTTTGTCAAAAAAAAAAAACTAATATATTTTAGAATAAGTTCATTGTTAGTAGTATGCTAATAATTGTTATTTATTATATTAATTAGTACGACAAACATTAGATTAGGTTTTCATATATTTTTAATTGAAAAAGTAATTTATTTTATTTTATTTTTTATGGAATATTTTTATTTTAATATCTTTAAGTTGTGTGTTTGTATCAATGTTTATAGCTTATCTGCTAGTCTATGTTAGTATTAGGATGTTATTTGTAGAATACGAATAATTTAAAAAATATGTTTATATTAAATAAATGTGATTTTAATGACAGTAAAGAAAAGAAACACAAAAGAAGCTCAGTTACGTGATATTCGGCCAACGGTTCAAAAGCAGGCTTAATTTGAAGATCTTATTTATTTTACATATTATTCTTGCAAGTAATCATTCGACCTTATTTATAAGCAAATTTTTTATTTTATTTTATTTTATTTTATCTTATCTTATCGATGGATTAAAAAAAGCATAATTTTTTAATTTTTCTATTTTAAATTATATGTTATTTTAATAAAATATATTTGACTTCAAATTAAATGTCGTTTTACACTACTAATAAAACCTTAATACATATGTTCTTATTATGTCATTTACTATTAATTACTCTATCTCATTCTAATTCTTTTAATTTATATTTTTCATGTCATTAATAGATGAAACTTATGTAGAGTATTAATAACTTGTAATTTTTCTTTTCTATACAACATTAATTATATTTCTTATTTTATTAAAAATTTAGAGTAAGAGAGTGTTTGATCCGGTTTAAAATATACTTAAGATTTAATGAACACATAAACTAAGGCGACAGAGTGTTGATACACTCTAATCCCGCAACCTTTACTGTATTTTTTAATTTATATTAAATTGTGTGATGTATAATTTGAAACAGATAGAATACATATTAAGAAACTAATGTTAACTACTAAAATACCATTTATTATTATAATAAATAACACATTAAATTTGCATTGAAATTATGCCGTCGTCTTATATAATGTGAGAGTTAATAAAATATATTTTTAAAATAATAATATTAAAAAAAGTTAAATTTATTGACTTTTAATGAGATTTAACAATGATGACTTTTATTACTACATAAGGCAGGATGAAGTACAAAATTCCAAATTAAGCTATTTCTTTTTATGATGCATGGATGCGACATTTATTTTAACAAATTTGCCGTCACTAATTATATGAAATGCTATTACTTTATCCCCCAAAAAAAAAAATTAAACATTTTTTTGACATAAATTTTATTTATACTTACTAGTATATCAGACAGAATTTTTATAAAACCTTTTATTAACCAAAGACGTCATTAAACATGAATTTATTAACACGTACACAGTTTATAGTAATAAATTACTGTCCCCATTACTCAATTTATCATTTTTCTTTAACAATGCTAGTTTAAATATAAATGTTAACTAAGACCGGAAAAAAAAAAAACAAATGTTAACAAGTATTCTATGTACAAAATATTCACATATAAAAATATTATTTTAGAAGTATCATGTTTTATGTTTTTTAATAACTGATCTGTGGACATGATAAGATATGACTATCATATCATATCTCAAGTTAATATTTAAAAAAATAATATCATATGTTAAGTTATTATTGAATATTATTATATTATATCTTTCTAATTAAAAAAAAATATTTTAAATTTGAGTTGGATTATAAATCAATAGAGTAAAATAATAACAATTATTTACTCAATTGCCTTTATATAATATAACTTTAAATTTTAAAATTTAATAAAATATAAATGTAAAGATAAATTAAAAAATAATAGAATTTGATATGAAATATAAATTTTTAATAATACATATCATTTTTTGATAAGGGTGGTTTTATTATTTTATAAAATCTGATAAATTATTATTTAAAATTATTAAAAAAATTACGATGATTAATTTAAACTTTCAAAATAAGTATATTTTTGTACACATGTAACTTTTTAATTTACATATAATAAATACTAAATCATTATTTAGCTCATCTAACAAAGAAAATGTAACTATTAGGTTATTCATTATTTTATTTTTTTAAATTGTGTATTTTTATTTAGTAGTGTTAATAAAAAATTTAAATATAAAATTATGTAATCACTTATTTAAGTTTTTTAGTATTTTTTTATTAATTTATAATATTTAAAAGAATTATAAGTTAATTTATAAAAAAAAAAAATATAATTATATAATAATAATAATAATTTTATTATTTAAATATTATATATTATATCATGAACAAGTGTGAATCAAATATAATAATAAAAAATTATTATTCTGATCAAATATATTATAAATAATATTTATATTATTTTATGTCATTATCCTATCTTATCAACCAAACAATCCCATAGTTTTTATCCTCCATGTTCTTAATGTTTATTTATGTACTATTTGGAGATGGATATACACCACAATAAGTTGAAAAATGTTATAAAATATGAAACGAAGTTGGGATTATTATCTCTATTTTGTGCTATTTTTTCCTCTTATTTTGATATTGTAAAATAATATTATCTTAACAATTTTCTCTTATTTTATGTCCTATTGTACATAAATTAACAATTTTATTCTATTTTGTTAACAATTCCATACAAAATAAGAGGGATTTTTTAAATTAATATAATATGTTATTTGTTATGACCCATCTATTCGTATTAATTTTAGTGTATTTTTTTCATTAAATATATTTTATTAATATAATTTAATTTTTTAATTATTTTATTTATTAAATTAACAATTAATTATTTATTATAAAAGATAAAAAAAATGACATTAGATGGGAGCATCTTTTCTATTGGACAAAAAAAGTTATAATATGAAAGTAAAATATTCTTACAAATACTATAATAAAATATACAAATAAACTTGATAAACAAAAAATTGTTGTATTTAATCTTAATTTAAGTTCAATACATTAAATTTATATTTTTTAATTATATTTTATTATAAAATAGTACTACTCTAAAATAAAATATATAAAAATAATAATTAATAAATTGAAGAATCTTATCAGATATTTTTTTCAATTGTTTGTATTTTATTTAGGATGGAATATACTTTAATTTATTAAAAAAATTGTATAAAAGTACAGACGTTTACTTGTTATAGCATGGCTCAAATCCCCATATCCTTTAGCTTCAATTAGCGCCAAAACGTGTCTTCGTTACTTCCTCCGAAAAAAGTACCGCTACCATGTCATCGAATCCAACGGATTCAGGACATTTACAGTTCCTCCAGATAATATCGATCGTCAAATAAACCTCTCTTGTTTCTATTACTAATAAATGAATAAATATAAATACAAATATAAATTAAATTTCAAAATCGAGAGAGAGAGGAGACTAAACACCACCACTCCCACGGTGGAGTCTTCATCGCAACAAATTTTCCGGCAAACGTTCTCCACCTTAAAAATCCTTCTTTGCATGTTTTCTATTCATCGTTTATCAAAACTTTTTCTCTCAATCGCCTTCGGTTCCTCGCTTCAAGAATCACAATCCGTAACGCTCGCGAATTAATGGCGCCACTCTCTAGCTAACGACACTCCGTTTCGTTACCATTAACTTCGGTAAATGCTTTCAAAACTCAATTCAAAACGGCGATTCGTTAAGAGTCACAATGTGATTTGAAATCGAAGCATCGCGAGATCGATAACTGTTCAGCGTTTAGCGTTTTTTGTTACAGGTTTAAGCAGAAACGCTGATGGAGAAGAGCGAAACGACGCTGGATTTAGCTTCGAGGAAATCGGCGAGGCAATTGGATTTCACAGCGGTCCGTGGAGGTCCGACACTCCTGAAACTGTCGCCACCGATGCCACATTCACCGTTGCAGTCGCGTCTTCCGGTGGAGTTGCAATCGGATTTTCAGTCACGAGGACAAGGGCCGTGGTTACATTCACAGCCATGGTGGCTACAGCAGAGAACGTCACAGTCTCCGGTAATGCCGCATTTACTATCACCGCGGTCTCAGTTATCTTCGCCGGTTCTTCGATTACCGCACCCCGCGCAGAAACTTCCGGTGAAGATGTTGCAAGTGGTGTAAGTCTTCTTAACACTTGAAATAAGAAAAGAGAAAAATAGACAATTCTTAATGCATGTTTGGTTTCACAATGGAGTTTGCTAAAGCTACAAAGTGTAACATCTGCAAAATCATGGTGACTCACCGTTATTTTATCAATGAAAACGGGAAACCAAACATACACTTAGTGTAGTACGGTGTATTCATTTAGAACATTGAATGTATCAGTGATGTGTATGTTTGAAATGTTAGCACTGGTTGAGATAGTATAAAAAACAGAAGGCTTTTGTTGGAAGTTAGCTTCTGTTTGAAGACAAAGATTTTTGTCTATAATTTGATTAGATGGTGTAAAAAGCGTGATTCTTGGAGAATTTTTAAAGGTAAAGATGGTCGGATAAGTTTCTAGTGTAAAGAGCATTATTATGGATAAAAGCCTAGAATTCCTACCAATTGTAGTCAATAATTTATTTCGTTTGTCATTTATGTTTTTCACTTGGTTTTACTTTTTGCTTCCATGTTTAAAAAAAGAACTTGGTCTACTTTGTAACTGCATGTAATCGGAGCATCATTCTGAGGTTGGTTATAATAATCTAACTAGTGGGGAAAAAGTGGTAACAATAATGCTTGTATTTTTGGGAAAAAAAATTATTATACATTTGCAAAAGTTGCCACTAAACTAGGCGATTATCAAATAGACTAGATTGCAGCCATTAGTTTTCATGATATGGAAAGGAAGCGACCTTGTCAATAAAAACATATTAAATATTTCATCTGTCCATTTTAAAGGTCCTCTCAAAAAGACTGTTTTGTCTCTTACTATATAATTGAATTTTGCCTAACAGTAAGAACTTTTGTACTAATTTTATTTTATTGTTTTTGAATGCATTTGTTTTCCTTCAGAAAGCAGGAGTCTCCTAGATCACTGCCTCAAAATAATGCAGGATTAAAGGACAACACTCCAAAGAAACAAAAACAATGTAACTGCAAAAATTCTCGATGCCTTAAATTGTAAGTATTTTAGCTTCTCTGTATGATATCTTTCATCAAGAGTATTTTATCACATGTCCATGCTATATCTTAACATCTTGCATGCTTTATTTTGGTACTATCTTTAACTGACAATAGCTAATTTTGCAACTGCAAGGTATTGTGAGTGTTTTGCATCTGGGATCTATTGTGATGGTTGCAACTGTCTAAATTGTCATAATAATGTGGACAATGAGGCTGCCCGACAGGAGGCAGTTGGAATAACATTGGAACGCAATCCAAATGCTTTCAGACCAAAAATTGCAAGCAGTCCACAAAAACCACAAGTTTCTATGGTTAGTAATTCAACCCCCTCAAGTATTTATAGTTGGTGTTTTGCATCAGTCTTTTGAGCTAAAAAACATGTGATATTTTAGCTGACTTGTGGTGCATTTAACTGTCTTGACCAAACTCAGGAGGAAGTGTCTGAAATTCAAGTAATAGGAAAGCACAATAAAGGATGTCACTGCAAGAAATCAGGTTGCCTTAAGAAGTATTGTGAGTGTTTCCAAGCCAACATCCTCTGCTCTGAAAATTGTAAATGCATGGACTGCAAGAATTTTGAAGGAAGCGACGAACGAAGAGAAGTCTTTCAAGAAGAGTGTAGTCTATTTCACATCAGACAGGCTACTAATGCTGCCATTAGTGGAGCAGTTGGACCCTCCAGCACTGGAACCCATATAACACCCAAGAAGAGAAAAATCCAGGAAATATTTTCTGGCAAATCAGTCATAGGTCAAACTGTTAACACAGCTGCTCAATACCAACAGGTGCTTTCTTCTTTGCATTACTGAGAGGATTTACTTGGAATATTTAAATTACCCTTTAGTTATTATTTTCCGTTGTAGGGTGAACATTCTAATTCATTATGATTGGATTCGAAATCATATGAAACTTATAAGGCAATAACATTGTCATATATATTTTTTTACAGTAACATTGTCATAAATAATTATTACTGCAGACTACATATATCAACTTAGTTATATTTTTATCCCTTGGAGCCATCAATTTGATTGTTACTCCCCCTGTCAATGTAGTCATCAGTTTCCTCCACATTTTGACATCCAAATTGCAATTAATAATTTTTACAGTATCTTAAATTTTAATCAGGAACTTGATCCTTTAGCTTCATCACCTTTATCCCTGTCAGCTTCCTTTGTTTCTGACACTGCCAACACAAGAATTTCAGGGTCTTCAAGATCCACATACAGGTGTGTGATTCTTTTTAATCATTAGGCGATGAATTAACAGGTCTGTGATTTTTTAATCCATATTATGATTTAATTATGAATATAAAAAATTTGGAATTAACAATATTTTATGCTGAAGGTCTGTGTTGGCTGATGTCCTCCAGACACAGAACGTGAAGAATCTTTGTTCACTTTTAGTTGTTCTCTCCAGAGTAGCTGCAAAGACAAATGCAGGTTTTGACTAACACATGGATAAATACTATACTTGTCTTATAATTATTTGATGGGAACTTGTGTAATCATTATAGTCAAATTTTAAAAAGTAATTTTTTTTATTTAAAACAATTTTTTTATTTCATTTTTTGGTTGGCTAACAAGTGCCCTCAGGGCACTTGTTAGCATAACCCTTATTTGATTTATCTACTGTGTGGTGAATGATTGAGAATATATTTGTTTCCATCTGCAAACTTTCGATATTTCATGCTGCTAGGACATTTATTTAATTAAGCATAACTATTAAGCATTTCATGCTGCTAGGACATTTGTTTAAGTAAGCATAACTATTAAGTATTCTTTTACGCTTCAATTTTTTTCTTTCTTTGATGTTATCTAGCTTTTCACTAGTCCTATACTTCACACATTTGATCTGCGAGACCAAATGACATTTTAATTGCTTTTCAACTACTTTCCAGAAATGAGAGAGAAAGTAGTTAGGAAAATAGAGACTGGTAAATATGAAGCTTCTATTGCTTCATCAGCTCAATTGCTGCAAGACAATAGAGAGGTTGTCAAGCCTGTTTGTCAGGATCATGTAATTATAGAGGAGGCAGATGCAGTTGATATTGACAACCGTAATAGGCCATTGTCACCAGAAACGCTTGCGTTGATGTGTGATGAACAGGATGGGATGTTTTTTGGTAATGGTTCTGCAAATGGAGTTGCAATTGACAACACTAATCAGAATATGATTCAAAAGTCTTCCAATTCTGATGGATGCACTGATGTTTATGAAGAACAGGAAAGGCTTATCCTGACCAAGTTCCGGGATATTCTTTGTGGACTCATTACCCTTGGTAGCATAAAAGGTTAGGCTTTCATATTACAATGCTGAAGCTTTTACAATTTGACATTGTTGGGGAGAATTTAACCTGTGTTTTCCTGTCTAAAATATAGCTGTAAAATTCTAGGAATAGTCATTGTGAAAAGCCTCATTTGTCTATAGCGTCAATGTTTAATATCAAAAGAGATCATATTTTTGTCACACTTGCATGTCCTTATGAACTAATAATATTTTTTCATGGTGTGATGGGCACACTGATTCAGCTGACCATGTAGTGTTGGAGGGGCCAAAAAAATTTCATATTTAAAAAGACCCAAAAAAGGAAAGCCCCCAACACTAAAAAGCCCCTAAAATTTTGTGGACTTAGTGGATCTATAGGCCCACTTTTTTAAAAAAAAAATTCGATTTTTTTTCGAGAAATAATTTATTTCTTAAAATTTTCCGATAAAAAAGTTTCGAACTTTTTCGATAAAAAATTATTTACAATTTTTTTTTGAAATTTTTTTAATTCAAATAAAAAATCGATTTTTTTATTTTTCTCACAATTTTTTGAGAAAAAAATATCAAAATTAACAAAATATTAGAGGCCTATGAGCCCCCTAAGGTCCCTCCCTTGAGCCCACAAAAAAAAAATGAAACAATGGACTAAGACTTTAAAAAAAATTATTTTAATAGGGGATCTAATATTAGGGACTTAGTAAAAAAAAATTTAAAGGGGATCTTGGAGTTTGAGGCTTTTTTGATAGCTCTAAGTGTACCCAGACTTGGCCTCTTTATGATGCATTATACTTCATAGCAATTTGTCTTACTGATTTTACTATGTAGAATCATCATATTCATGAAATTAAGAACGATAAGTTGGAACATAAAAATTTTGATAGCCATATATTCATCCATAGCATTGTCACCTGGTTGTCATGCATCAGCTTCTATCTGAATCAAGAAGAAATTATGGTAATCAAGGAAGAAAATGGTGACAAATTATAGAAATTGGCATCGTTCTCAATACTCCTATCGTTCCCTAAGTGCTTAGACAAAAGGAGAATTAACTTTCTCTGAGAAGCAACAACTCTGATTTTCCTTGTGTTAGAGCTCAAGCTCTTCTGCACTTTTTTTATATGGAATATATTGCATTTCAGTTTACATTTTTCTTGTGTTCTATCAACTTGTCACTAGCTCATTCTGAGAGAAATTGTTCAACACACCGGATTTACTGCACTGTTGCTATAAACAACAGCCCACTTTCTTGATTTTGAAATATCTTGTTAGGATTTGAATTTAAATTTTTCCACTACTGAAAATTCAAGGAAGTGTGTGTCTGTTTGATTAAGTCTGTTGTCTGTTATGGGATTGAGGTAATGAATATTTTCTCTATTCTTTTAGCGTCTTAGCACTAAACTAACATAAGCCAGAAAGTGGGAACAGACACAAATGAGTCTCTAAAGTGGGAAAATTTCATCTTTAGGCTTTAGCCATGTTTGATTGGATACTGCAATAATTTGAAATAATTGGTGTGAATCTAGTAGTAGCTTTGATAGTTTATTTAATATCAGTAACCGAAGCAACTGAAAGAAAAATAATCTATTTGATCCTTAATCCCTCAAACTTCTATATTAAGAAGTAAGAACTTCACTAATTTTGATTTACTAATATTAGTTATCTTTAAATTTTAGAAACAATGTACTCTTCATTAGTGAAGAAAGATGTGGGAATCAAGAAAGAATCTGCAGACAATGGTGATAGGGGCCACTGCTGAAACCGACGGAATTCTCAGCAACTGCACTGCCAATTGCTCCATCCCAGCGGTTATTGAAATATACCAGACTACCTATGCAAAGACAAATGGACATGATACTAATGAACTTTCATTGAGATTGCCTGCGGATTGAAGAATCGGGGCAATAATCTGATGTATTGTGAAAGACTTCCTAGTGACACGACTTGTATATTGTAGTGAAAAGGATTATTAGTGTTTGTGCAGCTTGGAATTGCTGCCACAGTGCCACTTATGTGCATAGTTAGATATTGGTCCCGTTCCCTTACAAATAGTTAGTCTGGAATAGCCAACAACTACATGTAAGTTTTGGCCTGGACAGATATTTTGTGTTTACTTCAAGTGCTGACATGTAATTTCGTTTAAAATCCATGTTTGGCCTGAGAAAGATGCAACTTATATGTGAAAAGAAAATTCAAGTGTGTTTAGATAAAGTAATCTTCGATAAATTGGTGAAGCCAAAAGAAAATATATAAAAGAAATATATTCATATTCAAGTTTTAAAACAATGAACTGACAAAGTATTAAAATTGTAATTAAGTACAGTTTCCTTTAGAAGTACATATATTAATGTGATTTTATTAATAATATTAAATTTTTTTATAGGTACAGTGTATTCATTGTTGTTTAGTATTGATTAATCTTTGTTGAAAAAGTATAGAAACTATAACTGTATATTTTTTTTTAGTAATTCAGATGTCTATTAGGTTTCCTTTTGGAAAAAATAGTCGTCCCCATAATTTATAGATATTAGTAATATATTATATCTTTCCGACATAGATTCTTTGATTAATTAAAATTCAAATCAGTTCTACTAAATCATTCAAGTTCTACATATTTGTTTTGTCTGAAAAGATATGGTATTCATACAATCGTAAAGTTTTAGGTTTAAATTCTAGATAAAACGTCTAACCTAATCATCTTAGCATATATCAAGTGAAGCAGGGGCGGATCTTTTTGGAGACATAGAGCGGCCACGGCCACCCCCAAAGTCCCAAATAATTTTAGAAAAAATACTACTTTTTTTTTTGAGTAATGTTATTGAAACATAATTTAACACAAAATGATATATAAATATATTAATGTATATTGGAGTATAAATACAAATCTTGATCCTCTTTATTCTATACACTACTATGTTTGTATTATATTTTGTGTTCCAATAACATTATTCTTTTTTTATAAGATACATTTGACTTATAACTTGATTAACAAAAATTGATCTATTTGATACATAACATGAATCAAATACATCTATTTTTATTGACAAAATTATAATCCAAATTATAACTCAAATGTCTATTATAAAAAAAGTATGAGGAAATTATTTATAAAAAAAATTATAAAAACAACTACTATATTTATAAAATAAGCTAAAAATTTTAACCTAAATTTCAACTATATGAGTTGTGAATTTTATCTAGAGATATAATTGTGAATTTTATACAGCGATATAAAAATTAAACTAAATGATCCTATGATACCAAAAATTTAACCAAAATTAATTAAATTAGATTGATGTTTTTTATGAGTTTGAGTCTAAGTTGAACTAAACCAATAAATTCGACTTTTATTGATTTGAGATATAATTTCACATAATTTTCAAATAAATCGCATAATACTCAAACCAAATTCTGATCTTTTATTAACACTATGTCAATATTTTGTGTTAAATATATTTTAATAATTATATATATATATATATATATATATATATATATTTATGGTTTTAAATTTTAAATTGAAATCAAGTAGCTAAAAACTTTAAGTTATTTTCTATTCATTCGAAATTAAACATGACAACTTAACATGCAAATGCGATTTCTTCTCGAAATTCTATGTTGAAAAAGATAAAGGTGTTGATTTCTACGCACACTTCTTTAAATTATTTTATATTATATTTTTAGTTTCTATATACATATACTTAATGTATACTTTAAATGTTATAAACTTTCGTCTATTCTTAGTATAGAAAATTTAATTCAATGATTTTAATTTTATTATTGTTAATAATAATTATTTTGATTTACTATTTACACTAAATACGAATTTAATTTGACATTAAAAAACAATCATCTCAACTTCTATCATATTAAATTATAAATAAAATTAATTTTAACCTCAAAATATAGATAATTCATTCATATATCCTCTTAGAGATCAATTTTATTTAGAAGAGAAATAGGTAGTATAATTGCAACGAAGCTTCGACTCATGGCTTTATCATAATAAAATTCAATAGCAAGATGACGACACAAAATTGAGGATGCATTGTTTACACTCTAGAGACGAGAGAGTTTAGAACAGCACGATCCATATGATTTTAATTATTGTGTTCCTTCCTTCAAATCACTATACCAAATTAACACTCCCAGATGAGATTACTTTTGAATATTGAAATCCATTTTTTACAAGACTGATGTGAAAGGAATTACTACTATGTATTTTAGGTTTGCTGAGGATTGTAAAATATTCTTTCCGAATATATATATATATATATATATAAAACTTAAATAATTGATATATTTAGTTTAAATTATATTATTTGGTTTAGAGTTGGGAGAACACAAAAAAGAGAAAAAATTAGTTTTAGCTTTATTTTTTTAATAAATTTTTAACTTCAGAGAGAATTTGGGAGACAAAAATCTTTAAAAAATGGAAGAATAAAGTGTTAAAAAAGTTATTAATCTTGTTGAAAATAAATGGACGAGACAAAAAGGAAGCTACCTTTTAGCAGTACCACCGTAGCTTGTAGGTTACATAAGAGCTAAACGATGAAAATTGCACCCGCGAATACACTCCGAACACTGCACGTGCTGACTCTGTTAAGTCACACGTGCCTCTATCAGCATCTAACCGCAACCGTAACCACTACAACCAACTACCTCAAGTTGTTTAGTTATAAATTCAGAACGCATACGGCACGTGTAAGCAGAGCCATAACTGCTCAACCACACGCTCAAAATCACAGAGCAGCTTCAAGCCACGAAACAGAGTTCAAAATGGGAGAAAAAGAAGCTGTTGAAGTTCATAGCAAGTTTCGATCAGAATTTCTGCAAGTTCTTCGTAGCAGACGAACTACTCAAGGTTCAACATCAAACTTTTACTGAATCCAACGATCTTCATCGCTGAGTATTTTTGTGATTGTGCAGTGCAGTGCAGTGATTCTTTTCATTTCTTCAAGAACTGAAACTCGTTTATTATGTATAATTTTCAGTTCCGTTAACCGTTGAAGTCGCAAAACCAGTGACGAATCGTTTGCATCAGAACTCTCCTCCATCAATCGACGAGGTTTCAAGTTTCAACACTTATAGCGTCTCTTTTGTTCGATTTCCTTCTTCACATCACATCAGAGACTGATACGTTACACTCATAATAATTTAAGAAAATTAATTAATCGAATAATTATTATGCCGGTGACATGTCAAGTTTTGGCACAAGTATCGGACACTCAAACACACATTTGGTGTTGGTGCTACTAAATTTGTATCTTTTATCATTCTATTAATATATAATTTATTTTCAGTTTAAATATTTTCTCTCATTCCTAACTTCTATTAATATTCTCACATTCAATTTCCTCACAACTTTATTGCAGGAGATTATGAAGTCTTGTCCAAAGGCAAACATAGAGAACCTCGAAGATTTGCTCGAGGAGGAGAATTTGTACTTAACTATTGAGGTAATTATAATTAGCTAATTAATTCGATTTCTATGGAGTTGAATTTTGGACCGATATATTTTGTTATTTGGATTTGATTTTTAGGTCTAAACTTTAGAGAATATAATTCGTTGAACTTCAAACAATTGTTGATTTTGTAGGAAGGAGAGCAAGGACGATTGCCTGTGTTGATTTTGAGCTTGAAGGAAAGCCATAAGCAGAAAAGAAGGCCTGCAGTTGTTTTCCTTCACAGTACAAACAAGTATAAAGAATACATGCGTCCATTGCTTGAGGTTGCTACTGAATTTTCTTTACTTCACTCATTGCTCTTTTTGTTCTAGTTTTATGAATTAGGATTTATGATTGATTATAGTCAAGGATTCTATTTCTGTCTTTGGTTTCTATTTTTGTTCTTCGTGTTTCAGGCATATGCTTCGCGAGGATATATAGCAGTTTCAGTTGATTCTCGTTACCATGGTGAACGTGCGAAAAGTGCAACCACCTATCGTGATGTATGTGTTTGCTTTGCTTTTGATTTCGTTTACTTCTGATAAATGGCTTGGACTATGTTATTTAGAAACTGATTTGATTCTGAAATCATTTTCATTTAAGTTTTGGAACATATTCAGATTAATAAAGTAAACTACTCATATAATAAATTCTTAGTTTCAAGATAGATTTTTTTATTTGCAAATTATAATTCAGTTATTTTTTTTGTGAATTCCAAACATAGGTGTTTGATATTGAATTTAAATCAAAATGGCATTTATGGAAGTTACCTTATAGAATTTAAGCTTTATGATAAGTAATTTGGCTTGCATATTTATAATTTTTCTTTTCATTTCATCTTTTACATAAAGAAGAAATTAACTCTTTCTTAAATACTACTCAAGATCATTCACAAAGAGAAACATAAATTTGTTCCCAAAAAAAAACAAAGAGAAACATAAGTCATCGTATAAAATTCAAAACTGATTTTTCTTTACTTCTTGGATACCTCGGGTGAAAAAAAAAAAAAAACAGGCTCTTATTTCCGCATGGAAAACCGGAGGCACAATGCCATTCATATATGACACGGTAAATTCCTTCCTTGTGTGTCATGCTGCTTTATTGTTTAGTTGAGCCACTTTGTGTTCCAAATGATTTGGTTGATTACTTTGGTGGCATTAGGCCAGTTTGAACTCATGATTACTTTGGTTCAGAAACGGTGTATTATTCCTTGATCTGGCAGGTATGGGACTTGATTAAATTGGCAGATTATCTAACACAGAGAGAAGATATAGACCCCTCTAGGATAGGAATCACTGGAATATCACTTGGAGGTTGGTTGAGAGGAATATGTCAGATACCAGGTCTGTTGTGACTGATCAGTCATCACTAACATAATTACTTGACTCAGGAATGCATGCATGGTTTGCTGCAGCTGCTGATACTCGCTATGCTGTGGTTGCTCCTCTGATCGGTGTTCAGGTAATGGACATTGTATGATCGAATGAAAGCTTATATTTAACAAGATGCACTTCTAATACAACTACTTGAACACTTTTTGCATCATATATTGGCAGGGATTTCGATGGGCCATAGACAACGATAAGTGGCAGGCTCGAGTTGACAGTATAAAGCATGTTTTTGAAGGTATTATGTATTGTTTGTGTTTCACGTGTTTTTTCTACTTTGTTTTAGTTATTGCTCCTGCTTCTTCATTTAGATTTATATTAAATGGGTTCACTGTTCATATAATCCCACTGATCATCATGTACGTACCTGTTTTTATGTGTACTATCATAAATTATAGTTAGAATTTCAGATGTAAGTATGTAACGTCAAACAATATCTCAAAAGATTAATGTTCTCATTTACGATTTGTTATTTATAAATTATGATAGGCTGTCCGTCTACAGATTGATTTACATGGTGATGTTGGAATGGTGTTTGAGTATGACCTACAAGAGAAATATGATATGAATCTAGATCCTATTCGTTACTTATAGCATGCCAGCAATGAACGACTGAACAAATATTCTGAACGTGCCTTGGTAATTACATTATAATGCTCTTGGGTTCATGTATGCAGTTGCTCGTGATGATTTGGGCAAAGGTGCTATTGACAAAGAAGTGGTGGAGAAGGTCAGCTAAGTATTTATAATTCTAACTATATTTGTCTCGTGACTCCATATGAATTGCTATATGCTTTGGTATGTTTATTGCTTTAACATGTTTGGCAATGGTTGGTGCCAGGGTACATATACTGTAATTGCTAGTTATTCACCCATTGGACAGAATTTCCATATAGAGCTCTGTCAAAAAAGTGTTTGACAATAGATACTGGATAGTGGATACTAAAATCAATAGTTTATATTTATGAATCAGGTGTGGGACAGGATTGCTCCTGGTTTAGCTTCCCAGTTTGATTCCCCCTACTCAGTTCCATCTATTGCACCCCGTCCTCTGCTTATTCTCAATGGTAAGATCCTTGTACTTGTTTATTCAACACTTCCAAATTATAGTTGGCAACGATATCCATGTGCTAATTCATATATTGACAATTCAGTTTAACCGCAATGTAATACAAGTTTTGCACTTCATGAGGGTATCAGTTGCTCATTAGACCTATGCACCTGTATTACTCAGTTAAGATACTACTCGGGTTTTGAATTTAACTTGGAATTGATTCATTTTCATGGGTGTTTGCAACTCCAGGTGCAGAAGATCCCAGGTGTCCCCTTGCCGGCTTAGAAATTCCAAGGACAAAAGCAAGTCAAGCATACAGAGAGTTTCACTGCATAGATAATTTCAAGGTATGAACTCATATTTCCTGGTCACTATCACTATGTTGAGCAATCTTCAACTTGCCCAATATTGTCTTCCATTATCAGTTTAACAAAAAATGCCTAGATTTAACAAGTGGCTGCAACCTGCAATTTCCATTTCCAATACTGCCCATTCATTATAAACCACTTTTAATATTAGATAAAGAAATGAAATCCCTTGAACTAAAATTTTGCGATTGATTGCTTTGATATGCAGTTTATTGCAGAACCTGGAATTGGGCACCAAATAACAAAATTCCAGGTTAAGGAATCATCTGACTGGTTTGACAAGTTTTTGAACCCTCAAACATTGATTGTAAAATTATAAAAGAACTTGCTCTGGCTCACTCCAGTTACCTTTGTATGATTGTAATTTGTGTGACTTATGATTTTCTGTTTAATGTATCCGAAGATATCGCAATAAGATGCAGAACCATAGTTGTGTTTGTCCAACTTAGCACACCTTTAATGTGTTTTTTATAGCTTGATTTTGTTTCCTTGGATTAAATCCCTCATTAGAAGCATGTCTTGCTATTGCCATCAAAATAGAGGGTCCAAGGTCGGATCACTTTGGATCTGATCCTTGTCACTGCGATTTCAACAGTCCTTTTTCCCATAATGGAGAAAATTTCAAGACCATCAGATATGTAAATCCATTAACAGATGATAAATGGTGTTAGTCCCAATAAAATCCAATGGTTCATCCACTTAGAAGAAGCAAAATGCTTCCTCCAAAAGGAATCGTGAATCATTGCCATCAATCAACCTGTGAAAGTAATTAGGCTGGCACATTATGTTGCGCGGTACTTAAAATTATCAAAAGCAAAATGTCCACCTTGAAATATGGCTTTCATAAAACTGGAAGCAATCAAGGATTATTCAAACATGTTGGTTGTTGAGCTCAATTCTGGCCTAAGCCAAGATACATAAAATCACATGGACACTCTGTACAAGTCACCACTTTAATACATATCACAAAACAATGAAATTCATGTCTTAAATAAAATGTATACACTTTAAACAAATTAAGATTAGAACAAAGAACTGCTATATCAATTGCTAACTTGTTACCTAGATAAACATAGGACAGAAGTTATCAGAAACTAATCACCCTTTCTTTGGCATTGCTGCCAGCCTAGTGTACATTCTTGCCATAGACTGGTAACCTCTAACATCACCTGAACGCAGAAGATTACCTGCACCGCCACAAGAAAACAAGTGAGAAATGTCTTATTTCCTACTAGATTACAAGTTTTCCCATTCCTTTTTGTTGTTGTTTCAGTACAAATAAATTAAGGAGTATATATATTTTGTTTGAAATGAATTGGGAGCTTAAGGATTTGAAGTTCTTTATCTTCCAAATAATTCAGATATGCTACTAGACAATTCTATAACGAACAACACATCCAGAAAGCATGCATGTAAATTCAAATAGTGTACAGTCGAATACAACAAAAGGGCCCTCATTAAGTGAAACGTCAGATCCTAGTGGACCACCACAACTATTCTCTCAAACACAATTGGTTAGCATGTTTATGTTTAAAAATGGCAAATCTTTTGCATTTTCTTAATCCCCAAGTCCAACTTCAATCTGATCATCTATAATCAATGCAAAGCCATACGACAATGGATCCATATATGAACAACACGTATTGGCAGTTCTATTTTTCATTTGGACGAGGAGGGAGAATATAACTTCTTTTTATTCCACAACACTAGAGACAAATATGAAAATGATATGAAATAGAGAAAGTTTGACAACCTGAATCACAATTCAGTGGGCTGTCAGGTTCTGGATGAGCCATCAAAGCAATTATAGCCCTACAGACAGACTGCAGAGTCCAAGCAGGGCTCCAAGCATTTTTCAAGATATCTAGGCAAATCTCTCCTGTCTAGAAAATTGTTACAGCTTTAAAAAGTATTCATGAAAAAGATGTCAAGAAAAAAAAATCCAGTAGAATGAAGTCATCTGTCAAACTTAAAAAGAACAGAAGGAAAGCAAAAAAATTAACAAGGCATTTGAATTCAAATCAACATTGCTATTAGTATCCTATGAGTTCTTATGAAACTCAAACAGGAGGAGGCGGAATAGCAGAAATTAGTCTCTTACTATATTAGTCTCTTGATCCATCTTTGTATTTTTTCATTAATTGACCTCCCCATTTAATGTTTACTATCCAACTTTGTTACGATACTACGGGTAAAGATATTAAATAAAAAGTATAACAGGAAAAAAATAAATATGAATTAAATATTAAACCAACATTTGAAATTAATATAATTATAATCTTAAATCATTGAAAAATAGAAATTTTATTGAATCTTCTTAAGATGTAATAAAATATAAATTATACTCCCTCCAAGACTCCATCCCCAATCTATGGTCCGTTAAGATTTTTATTTTTGTCCCAAAACTTTGGTTCTTGTAGAAAATCAAGATACAATTAACGATGTCTTTCCCTTTGTACTCCTCCAAAACCACAAGCATGCATTAAATGAATTTTACTTTTGCTAATTTAATTAAGGGTAAAAGACTCTAAACTAATCTAACTATATTATTTCTTAATATGTTTATCCAAACCTTAAAGGACCAAAGATTAAGGTGGAGGGAGTAACAAATATTTTAAATGTTAAAAAGATGACCTGAACCAAACCAACCCAATCTTAATTTGATTATTTGATTCAGATTGGCTGGAAAAATAAAAATAAAAACTAATTCAATCACATGCAACATGTTTGGACTTTCCTATGGAACAAACTCGAAAAGGGCCAACTTGTGAATACCCTTAATTTCACACAGATGGTTCATAACACTATAGTAGAGAATACTAGGGTATCACATCTCATTCAATCCCCATGCGAATGACTACTAGATATATGTCAAACTACAATGCATCACATAGATGAAAAGTTAGAGAAATCATTCATCATTGAAACAAATCAAGATAATAAAATTCTCTTCAGAAATCATAAGTGAAAAGCAACGGCAGACAACAAACTGACAGTCACTTACAGAGGGAATCTTACTACCTTAAAATGAACATTCGGGTGAAATATTTTAGTCAAAAAACGGACTTGAGGTGGTTGCAGAGGATACTGCTCTGGAACAGAAAATGCAAGTTGGAAGACACCCCCTTCATAAGGAGTTTCTGAAGGTCCCTAATTGTAAAAAAATAAACCAGAGCAAATGTCAAATCATCAAAAACAAGTTGAATATCTTATATAGGGCCTCTTTGAATTCACTTATTTGAGTTTATCTACTGGTATATGCACTTGTGATTTTGTTTGAAAGAACTTGTGGAAACAGCTTATGACATGTCCATAAACTATTTTCAGCTTATTCCCATAAGCTCTTCAGCTTTAAAAACAACTTATAGCTTATATGAAAACAATTTGACTTCATTGTATCTTTTGTTATAGAAATAGTTTATATATAACCCTTTATATGATAACTGTTTATACCTTAAGCGCTTAATTAAGTTATTTAACCAATCAAAATCTTCTTCGAGATAGAGCATTAGCTAGGATACCTTGATAAGAGCTGTCCATTTAAAAATGTTAGAATCATCACAGACCAGTTGAATATCAGGATCAGCTGTCTTCTCTCGTTGCACCTCTTTGTACTCCTTGAATAGCCTTGCCCGCGATGCCTGAGTGAAAAACACAACCAAATCCAAACTCAAAGGTTAAGCTTGCTATAATAGCAAGAGATGGCAACAAAAGTAGCTATAGATCCACACAAACGCAATTTATTATTTTCTTTAATTGTAACACACCATCATCTTGCAAGTTAATTCAAAAATAAAACAAATCCTCAATTTAGTCTGCAATGTATCATTCTCTCTGCAAATTAATCCCTAAATCGTATAAACATAACATGTAGTCTCTAAAGTACATGAAATTAGTCATTTTAATCTCTGTTGTTAAGATGTTAGTGACTAGCAAGACAAATTTCTATATACTTCAAAGACTAAAATGATGGATTTCACGTGTGGTTGGTTATGTGGTGGCAAAAACTTATCTTGAATGAATTGATTTTGTAAAATTAATTTTGACTGAAAGGAAATTTGAGGTAAAGTGCTTTATATTTGGATGCATTCATGTGAAAGTGAGTTAAGTGATATATCCAAGGTTAAAAATCAATTCTAAAGGCAAAAGCTACTCTTATGGTTGGTTCTACGGTGACTAGAATTGATTTTGACTGAAATGATTTTGGATAAAAGTAAGTTGAACATAAATTGATTTATGTTTGGATATATTAATGTATAAGTGATTCTTATTGATCAGGTTGTTTGAATAATTTAAACGAAAATTGCTTTTGTATGTATAATTGTAGCACCTCATAACCATATAAAATACAAATGATATAAATTCTGTAGCACTCATATTAACTCATACAAATTTTGAAGAAAAAAAATCATTGCAGAAATTTTATAATATCTAAAGAGTCAGTGACTACTTCTGCAGACTAACTAATTGACAAGGACATTAAAGATACAAAAGGAATAAAGGAAATATTCGTATACCACACACCAACAAATTTTAGAATTGATCCGTAGAAGCTCCAATTTTAAGCTTCACATAGAATCAATTTTGACCACTAGAAATGCTTTACCTTTTGCAATCCAAAAAACTTCAAAAAAGAGTAAAACCACGTTTTACAATGTAAACGCTCATCAAAGGCATTTGAACGCCCATCCAAACAAGCACTGCAAATTCTAAGTGCATGTTTGGTTGCACTTTTGGAAGAGGCAAAATCAATTTTGGAAGTGTAGAACTGATTCTGACTTGTTTGGGTACTACTAAGCAGAATTGATTCTAGCTTGAAGTTATGATTTGTAGCATCTGAGTCTAAATGTAATTTTTACACTACAATTTATTGTTCAACTCACTTTTGTCTGAAGATATCTAAACATAGATCATTTTACATTCAACTCACTTTTAACTAAAATCAATTTTATAAAATCAATTCATTCAAAATCAGATTTAATCACCGCATAATCAATCACATGCTAAACAAGTCAAGCTATCCATTGTCTGCATTTTCCAAACTCCAATTTCAGCTTTGTATTTTTCAAGGTGTAACTGTCTTGGAACGCAAGAAAATGTGCTACACCATCTAACCAAACGATTACCGACTTTAAGTATAATCAATTCTAGATGCAAAAACAATTCTACTTGAGAACAACCAAACATGTCAAAATCAATTATGTATCTCTATAATGAATTTTGCATGCTTCAAAAGTGGATCCAAACATAGGCGATTTCATATACTATAGAGATTATTCATTATTTTTATACACTTTAGGAGTAAAATAGGGAAAATTGAGGGTTTATTCTCAAACTCCCTTTTCCTTATCAAAACCCTAACCACCCACAGACAATACCTACTAGTCAATTCAAAACGCACATAGGTTACTCGCAACAATTGCATCGATTACATCTACTCCAACCGGTAAATAAACAAATAGAAAAGAAGAACAATTGTGAGTAGTAACGAACCTGCATACTTGATATGCGCAAGATGGAAAGTAATCCTCTGAAATGAATTTAACTGCAGAATTCAGAAAAATATTTGGTCATGCGTGTTTATGGTCAAATTTGAGAAAATGTAAACAAATAGTATGAAGGACAAAAGATTGAACCAGGTGACTCGAACTTCAGATTTCGGAATTTGCAGAAAGGAAAGAACAATGAAATAGAAAATCGTGTTGGAGATCAATTATGGATCGAAAATGATGAAATAAAAATGGAGTAATTGGAACTCTGCAAACCCTAAAACTGTGGACCCATATACGAGACGATGGCGATCATCTCACAGCTGGCACCCCTATTTGCTTTTTTTTATTTTTTATTTTTTTCTGTTCCTTTTCTTTCTTTTTCCTGATAAAGTGTTTTTAGTTTGACTTTTTTTAGTTTTTTATTTATTTAATTTTATATCGTTAAAAATGTATATAAATTAAATTATTGTTTTACAAACAAGTTTATATGTCTTGTTCCCGATGATTTTTGTTCACGGTACGGTACCCATCCAATACTAACATTTGTGTTTTTTAAAATAATTGATTAAAGTTAATATTATTTTTATTTAATAGATATCTCATTTGAAGAAAGGTAGATTCGATGAAAATAATAATATAAAAATAATATTAGCATATTTCTTGAGTTTATTTCTCTCAATATAAAAGTATCATTGAATGAAAAAATCTTAACCTATTTGATTTATCTATATTTAACCCATTTGATTTACCTATATTATTTCTATAACATTTTTGTTAAGGTAGAGAGTATGGAGACAATCGGTCACAATAGACGATCATTTTCCTTAATTTAGAATAAAATAGGTATTAACATAAATGAATATTTTTAACGACAGTCTTCCTTTATTTTTTTTACTGATTTCATTCAATAAATTGTATAAAACAAAATTAATGTTATTAAAATGTAATAATATATATAAAGTTATTGGTACAACTCATTTAAAAAATTGTTTAGGTGTCGGATTTGAGAGTTCATGTATTTATCATACACTATCATTAAAAAATTATAAAATAAGTGATGAGAACTCAAATTTAATAGTTCTTGTGATATACTCTTTTGTCTCACAATAACTATCAAATGTACAATAAAAAAATTGTAATTTCATTTACTTTTTTTTTCTAATTATATCTTAAACTTTTATTCCTAAGATCTTTATTTATGATTATAGGAATATATCAACCGCAATAAAAATTTAAGAAAAATTTTATAAAATTATTATTCTCTCATTGATTATCTTTTTTTATTATGTTCAACTAAAAAAAATATTGTTTTTAACACGTGTAAATTGTTGAATGTGGCCATTATTGTAAGATGAAAGAAATATTTTTTACATTGTCTCTGTCATTTACAGTACTACTTAAATATAAATCTAAGTATTAAAGAATAAATTATTCTCAAATAAAAATGCTGATAAACAAATCATGGATGGTTCAAATACTAACCATCAAGCCAAATCCATGTTATAAAGAAAATAAATAAATAAAAAATAAGAATAATTACAAGGACCAAAACAAAATAACAAGTACCGAAATGGATCAAATACATTTTACGAATACCACATCAAAAATTAAAAAAATAATAAAAATCAGGGACTAAATAAAAATGTGGGTATATTTCAGGGATAAGAAAATATATTAACACCTAAATCTACAGCCGATTGGCAGACAAGCAAAACAATATGGGACATTAACAAAAAAGGATATACAGATATTAATATATTTAGCATATAAAAAAGTAGAATGAAAAGAATAAAGAAAAAAGATCGCAAGAGTTGGAACCAAATGAAAAAGGCAAAAATCCCATCATAGTTTTAAGTGCTATCAGCTTGGGCCTGGAGTAGATTTTGGCTTCACTTTTGCCATGTCAACAAGGTCCCCAAATAACTTATCCTCTGGCTTCGAAGGCTTCCCGGATGGCGCATAAGATGCACCAGAAACCTGGTAAGAATTTCTTAGAGCATTATCATCTCTCACAGATAAACCATACATTTGCTGCTCCACATATTGTAGCCCTTGTTGTTGTTGCTGCTGTTGCTGCTGACCATAGCCATATCCTCCCATGTATTGGTTACCATACATGTGTTGAGGATACACAGAAGCCACAGGACCATTTTGCATTTGAGGTGGAACCATACCCATATAAGGACCTGCAACGCCCTGAATATACTGAGGCTGCAAGCTCAATTGGTTACTTTGAGCCTGGTTATTGATTGTAGAAATATGGCCAGCATTTGGTTGCATATACATTCCAGCAGCCTGGTCATACCCTGTTGCTTGAGGTCCCTGAGGAAGTGCGGCAGTTTGTACATGTGTCATGACCATTTGAGTGAGTTGCAGTGGTTGTGGGTATTGACTGCCTGCTACTGGACTACCACTGTTGGCCGATTGAGTTTCCCAAGGAGGAGGCGGCAATGACCCACCACTTTGTGCACCTGTATACAAAATAAAAAAGTGAGTTATGCAAAAATGGCCCACATACATGATAGCAGAAATCATATATATTGGCATTCTCTTCAATCCAACAAGTTACTGGTACTCAGTTGGGAAAGAAAACACTGAAAACTTGAGAATTTTTCACGAATCAACAGAAGTCAGAATTCAACATAGATGCTACTAAAAAAAACGTGAACATAATTGTGAAAGGATTTGAGCTAAACAGGAATTAAATCTAACAAAGAAGCATTAATGTACCATAAACTGGTGAAGGTGGCTGCTGCTGCTGCACAACCTGACCATTCCAGGCAGGACCTGTGCTTTGTGCATATAGTGATTGCTCATACCGAGGTGACCCCATATTTGGCACACTTCCGTTGGGGTAAAATACACCTTGAGATATGAAAGTTTGTTGTTGTTGAAATTGGGGAGCTATTGGCTGGGTATTAACAGAACCCGGCACATTATTTCCATTGGAAAACATATCAAAAAGAACAATGGCATTCTGTTGAGACATAGGACTGGCTGGCTGTTGTTCTCCCACAGGAACAAGAGCAAGTGAATTATCTGCTTTTGGTGAGTCATAATCTTCACCACTGAGCAGATCCAATTTGGGGTTAATTTTCACAGGAGGAGCTGAAGCATTTGATGTAGAGGGTGCAGGAAGCAACAACTGATTCAATGTTTGAGATCCTGCTTCAGCACTAGAAGGTGATCTGCAAAAACGTTTTAACTTGAGAGCCATATAAAATAACCAAAAGGCGCCAAACAGGTTTAGTAAACTTGAAATGTGATTTTCACACTAATCTAGTTACACAATGTTTATATACACAAGTCTGCAGCCAAAACTATAAATGGAGACTTCCTGAGAATGACCACATAACACTCCCAAGTCGAATAAGAAGAATGAAGAAAACTTATAACCTGTTTGATTCCCTTATTACAATCAATCTTTCAGTTTTAAAAAATTAAAAACTGAAAAACTTGTTTGGTTAACTTGTTTTGTAAAAATGTTCTACACAACTGTTTGTTAACTTGTTTGTTTGGCTACCTCGCATCAGTTTGTTTACTAGTATCTCCAGTATCAATCAAAGGAGCATCAACATCTACAAGTGCTTCAGTAGGTGCAGGATTTGATTTCTCATTCTGATTTTGAACAGAAGCTCCCGAAGCAATGGATTCATGCTTGGCCAGTACACGCTGCAAATCATCATTAAGAGCTAGTCCTTGACATAACAGTGACTCATCCCTGGAGAAAAGACATCATAAATAATAACTTGATATTTTGTTTGGATTTAAGTAAGAATATTTATCAAGAACACAACTAAGATGAATTAAACATGTAAAGAATATGATAATGTGGCCATCATTATATCGTAATATCATGAAAAAGAACATCGGGCCTTACGAAGTTGAGTTAACAAGGTGTACCACTCTTTGCTTGTATGTTCTACACTGCTCCACCAAATCAACAATAACCTCCTGTCTAAGCCCCTGAAATAGAAAGCAAAGGACACGTAAGATGTAAAGTTGCAATTTACTCTTTACAACATGATAATCAATAGTCTCTTGAGCTTAAATACTGAAAAGAAAGCATATTTAGACTTCAAGAAGTTCAGAAGGGCAAAATGGAAAAGGATGGAAGGAATGCATTGGCATTAATTGCTGTTAGAATATTAAAAAATATCTTATAAGATCTTTTATATTATATTAGAGTATCTTGAGTTATTTCTTAGGATCAATTTATAATCATAGAGATATCTTATAATATCTTTCATTATTATTATGATTTATTCCTTATTTAGGATTGAGTCTATGTTTCTCTATAAATAGAGATTAATATTGAGTCTTTTGTAAT
>NC_021164.2:75613731-75642707 GCF_000331145.2 Cicer arietinum | reverse complement strand
GCTGAAGCCCCTAAAAATAGAAGTATGGTCATGCATGCAATGTTACTTATTCAATAGAATCAGTGCTTCCCATTGATAAAACCCTCAAATTTCACATAATTTTTATTTACATACATCATAATTTGAAAACTCAAATCGAACATCTTACTTCTTTGTTAGCAGGCTCTAAAGCAGTGAGCATTTCTGTAAGAACATCCATAATACCGCGTGCATTCTGAATTTCAGTCAAACTGGCAACACAAAGCTCAATTAAAACAAATCCATGCATAATTATATACAGTAATCCGCACCACATAGAATAATGTTTATTGCCATTATAATAGCAGTTAGAAATGCCAATAACTCATTTTTTTCAAAACATTTAATATTATTGGGTAAATTTTATGTAAGTCCTTCCAAAAAATCCTGGGCCCACTCTCTATTTAGTGTGACCAACATGAAATTAACCAATAATAGTGTGTTGGAAAAATTGTCAATGTATGTGTCCGTCTAATAGGTATTACTGATAACCTAATCTTAATAGAAACATGTTCATCACACTGCATAGACAAGAAATCCATGTAATGCCAGTCCATTTAAATTCATAAAGCGTAAGTTTATTAGATTATAGATTTTGGGGGGAAGGCGGTGATCTTACTAATTTAGAGATACTGATAAAAATGCATGCATAGCATTTTTTTAGCTATCATATAAATTGAGAAACACGAGGAAGATTTAAAATCTATTTATCTATCAATCTTCTAAGCTATTATAAAAGGGCAAACAATAAAAATGAAAATGGAGAGATAAAGTGATTTGGAGAGAAAACTTAGGGATCGGAGAGATAAGGTGTTGTGGGTTTGAACCCCCCCGTAACATTTCTAACAACTAATTCCTAGCATTTTCCGTTAAAAAAAATGAAATGAAAGCCTGTTTAAAATTGGATTTCTTCTTTAAAATTCTTGATTCATTACAGAAAAAAGATGATGCAACAACCATCTTACTTGAAAAAAAAAATCCAAGGCTATGCACACTAAAACTATAATTAACAAATTCCATTAAATAAAGATATGAAGATAGTATATGAGTCAAAAATTAGGAAATGAAAACAATTAAGTCAACTTCCTTTTACATTATAATAAGGAGATAGATGTACCTTAGGGTTGGAAACTCAGACTCCACTGATGGCTCAGCTGAGTTGTGCCTTGCGTCAGCGTCGCGTATATTTTGAGGGTATGATGCCAATGGTTGTGTTTGTAGTGGCGTGAATACAGGTGCAGAATGCTCAGACCTTTGAGGGAATACAGCCCCAGAATGCTAACACAAAAAAATCCTTTATAGAATTTGAAAATGGACAAAGAAATTAACTTCAAAAAGTTTTATGCAAATATTCTGAGTTCCAACCATTCATTCTCAAGACCGATATCAGCAAACAAATGAGACTTGAGAACATTATATCCTCAACAAAAGTGCCATATGCTTCTCAACTGTAATATGATATGAAAATATCTTTTAATATCTTGGTGTTTTATAAAGGTATCTTAGATTACCTCATAGGATTAGTTATTTCATCACAGAGATTCTCACAGGATTATATTATCTCTTAAATTAGTTTCCATAATTCTTTATTAATATCGTGATTTGTTTCCCTTTATAATTAGGATTTAGAGTCTTGTATCTGAATAAATAAGGTCAGGGTTGAATCTTAATGTGTCAAATTCAAATCATAATCATTAATTATATAAAATCATGTTCATAATTGAAATTCTTTATTATTTCTCTTCCCTGTTAATCTAAACTTCTAAACCCTACAACTTTACCATCTACTTACCCTTCCTAGTTCCTACTCATAATTGCAAGTGCAGAGGAGATACTTCGTTGAAAATAGCCCAACTAAAATTAGTTGGCAAACGTACCAATAGTTCCTGGTAGGCAGCATAATACTGTGGATATCTTGCCCTTGGGCCTCCAAAAGCTTCTTGCCAAGTATCAATAAGAATCAGTATCTTCTCTCTGACATGACCATCAGGCTACAATTGGTAATGACAAATATTATAAACATATTTTGCATGATGAAAGAGGGTATCAGAATAGGAAGGCTACTGAAACATTTAAGAAATACGAGTACCTTCTTCTTTACTATTTTCACCATCTCATGAGGAACATCTCTCTCCGCAACATGCATGTGGACAATGTCCCCACAATTCTTCACGATCGTCTCCAGCAGCTAGAATATAACAGAAACAGACCAATAATAAAAATAAATAAGTATTCTAATTGTTAAAGATGATACAGGCTGTTAGACTGGTGATTCAAAGAATATCTGAATATTTATATTACTCATTCACAGAGAAATGGTTGAATTCAAGTCAATGTGGCAAGAACTGAACAAGAACACAAGATGAATACAATCTCACTAAGGCATTTGAGAGGCCTTTTCTCTCCTAACAGAGTGTCACTCACAACAAACAAAACTGTTAGTAGGCTCTATCTCTCTCTCTCTCTCTCTCTCTCTCTCTCTCTATGTTTGTGGCTGTTTAAAGTGGAATGCTTATTTCATAAAACAAGAAGAAAAATTAAATCGAATAGGCATGATCAAAAAAGAAATCCAAAAAAATGCAGAAAAAAATACATATATCCAAAAGCAGCTTGAACAATGTTGTGATCTGGGTTGAAAAGAGTTATAATAAAGTATATGAGCTTACAGTTAGTGCAAGAAGTTGAGTTTTAGAATTTCTACTTCCAATCCGCTTCTTTATACCTTTAACAACATCCTTTGCTTGCCTGAAAAATCATAACCAAACTGAGTTCTCAAACTATGAAGAAGCAAAACTCAAAAATTATAAATAAGATTCTAGTTAAACATTCATATTCATTAAAAAAAATTAAAAGAAAGGAAACATCCGGTTCCAAACTGGATATACTCAGAAGTGTATAGAAACACACATGTGTAAAAATTGAGATATACCACCCTTTTCTCCCAATAATAGAAGATATAAATAACTTGTAATAAGAATAGTGCTAGCAAGTATCAACACACACATTTCAACATACTCTCTTCTATTAGTTGAAAGTCATATGGTTCCCAACAAATTTAAACAGACCTACACAATTTGGTAGAACTGTGTGAATTTCTACCAATTTGTGTTGGAGCGTATGTTGTTAGCAATCCTTATAATAATCAACATCAAAAACAAGCGATGCTACATTCATATATGGGATTTCCGAAGGTTCCTAAAAAGCCAATGTCTGATAGAAGTGAAACCGCATTATGATCGAATCGTACCAGATGTAAGAGTCATGTGTAAAAAAAAAGTCATCCACATTAAAATAGTCAAATATGAATTATTACAAAAAATAAGTGAAATTTTCACAATAAAATTTCATGATAGCTAGTCATATGAAGAGAATCACTATAACTAACTTACAGCAACCAAAAACAAAATAGAAACTACACAGCATACACGCGAAAATTTGCAGAATCCACAATATAGTATCTATATTCCCTAATTGATCAAACAATCCATAAAATAATAGCACTCAATCCCCAAACGGCGAGAAAATTAACTATTCGATCAAAATATACGCAATGAAGAAGAAGAGTAATAAGAACAAGAAGAAGATGATGAAAATTGCGCATAAAAAACACGTGTTGAAATCGCGTACCCAGGGTCACGATTGAGTATGTCACAGATCTCGATGTTCAAAGCCCAATCAGGACCAATAAGCATGTCGCTGGTGGCACGTTCAACCAATGGATTCACCATCGGAGCTCACCGATAATGTGAGGATCGATATTTTCCGGTGAGATCGAAGAGCGATTCCGGCGATACCGCAGATATATAAAAGTAACGGCCTCTCTCTTTTTCTCTCTCACGAAGATTGCTACGCTGGTGAAATTCCGTTGAAGAAATATTGTAAGGGTAGAATTGGAAGTAGGAATAGTTTTAACAACCAATAATAATAGATCACGTGTTTATGCTGACGTGGACTTCGCCCCGATCCAGCTATGCCGACCAAGTTTGATTGAAGTGTCGCTTAAAATAATGGGCAGCAACTTCGGATGTTCAGTTGCACTTACACCACACCTGACTCAAAACAAAATTTAGAATAATCTAGTTCTAGTCGCCCAAAATTTGAATATACTAGTAGTACGGTTTGAATATATTTGGTTTTTATTATTATTGTTAAAGAATATATTTGGTTTTTGTTTTGGTGCATAAACGAGTTCTACGTTATAAATACACATCACTTATTTTATAATAATATATTTTTGTTCATTTATTTTATAATAACATTTAATCTCTTTCATTAGGATTTAGAAAGTATTCGATCTTTTCAATTTAACACTAAAAAAAAATGTTAAATAGATGTCATCAATATTTTTATTATTACATTTTAATTATGTTGATTAATTTTTTGACTTCGCAGTGTTTATATACATGATTATTAAGGGAAACAAAAGCAACCAAACTTCTATAATTAAACTATATTATTAGTTAAGTATAATTAATTTTTTAAATAATAAAACAAAATTTTAAAAGTGTTTTATAGGAATTCATTCTATAACAATAAAGTATTTATTAAAGGAGTTATATTAATTAGTAATATTTTAAAAATGACATCATTGAGTAGTGTGAAAATAATAGTTATATATTTTCTTCTATAAAAAAAGTTTGAATTTATTTAAGACCACTGAATATAATTATTACTTTACTTACATTAGATTTTATTTTAGTCCTATTTTCCTTTTACTTACCTTGGATATAAAATAAAATGACAGCACTTTTTTTTCAAAATCATAAAAGGGAAAAACATATATACAGTTGAATATACACAATTGATATTGTTCATCTATTAGAATATGTATATAAGATATTTTCTTAAGAAAAGAAAAATCAAATATATTACCTAATTTTTCTTTTCACAAAATTCTAAGCTTTTTTTTCATATTTATATAATTGATCGAAGAAAAATTAATATTTAAAAATAATATAAATATATATAACATATATAATATATATAATTTTTTTTTATAAGATGTGTTTAAAGTTTATATGTCATTGATTAATTGTAATTATTATATTGTTAAGGTCGACCGTGTTAACTTAGTTTAATATTGTTCTTTTTGGTAATGATGTTTGTATGTCCTTTTGATATATTAAAATATAAAATTGAAAGTGGCGTCGCACCGTTACAAACAAATATTAAAAGTAATATTGATATGATTAAATATATCATTTATATTGTCATTAAATATAAGTTCAATTAACAAATGTGAATATTATTTTGTTGCATTTCATATTTCATGTTCGAACACGGACCTCACAGTTATATAAGTTAATTATGAGAATATTTATCATTTTTTTTAAAACAAACAAAAATCTTATATATTTGTAGTTATTTTGTTGGACTTATGCCAAATTGTTTTCCAAAAACAAGAAAATATATTTTATATGATATCACCAAAAATATCCTCCAGTATGAGATCAAGCATACATGATTGAATTTAGTATCAATAAATTTAACAGAAACATCCCTATATCATACCAAGTAAGTCAAGAAATACATCTTATCAACCATAATCGTCTTAATATTTTTTTTTGGTTATGTTCGAATATAAAAAATTAGATTATATAATCACAAAAATTTAGAATAAAGATTAAATATTTTAACCGTATATTGCAGTTTGACAATTCAGAACGGTGAGGTGTGGGTAAAAGATGAGAATTGAGATAAATTAGGTTTTGTATATGTTCATAGAGAAGATAGTTTGTGTTCATACAAAATATTTATTCTGAACATATAATGTAAATATAAAATTTTAGAGTGGTCAATATATAAAATTAATGATATCAATACAATTTTTAAAAGTTTAAGATATATTATAAATTTAAAAAAAAAAAATCTTCTAGAATCATATATCAATATTTTGATTGCACCATTGTTAGTACACCTGAGTAATTAATTAAAAAATGCTTTATTAAATTGGAATAACATTCATTAATTTCTTTACTATAAATTATTTTGATATATCTAAAAAAAAATGCTAAATGATATATATATATATATATATATATATTAATTATTGATAAAATATATTAAAAATCACACAAATTTAAATGTGGTTAAAACTGAAAATAATAAATGTGTGAAAAAGTGATGAACTAGACGTCATATATATCAGTCTCTTGCCATGTGTAAGTCACACGAGTGCACAAAAATCCTCAATTTAAAGCGGATATGTACATTGCAATTTCACATATAATTCCATATATATATATATACTCCATTTAAAATAAAAAATAGTTGTTGAAAATTTAATATATTTCATTAAAAATTAAAATTATAGACATTAATTTTTTAATTATCTTTTTATTTGTATTTTATTTCATAATAGTATAATATAAAAATGTTGATACTATGTAAATTATCAATATGCCAATTACTCATATTGTTGATATCTCATCTCCAGAAATCCTCAATGTAATTTAATTGGGTTCGATTATCTATATATAATATAAGTATATAATATAAGAAAGGTTGATGTTCTGTAAATTACCGATATGTTCATTGCTTGCTGACACTTCATCTTCAACTATCATATATAATAAAAGAAATGTTGATGCTCTGTAAATTACCAATGTCTATTGCTTATATTGTAGACACCTCATCTCCAACTGTCATCAATAATGTAATATGATTTAGTTCGGTTACATTGTTTAGCCAAATGAGAGAATAGGTATTTGGCTCATAACCATGATTTCAATAATGAAATAATGAGATGAAAACAGAGCTGTTAATATATTATATACAATATATTATGATAAGAGAATTTAATTATCCAATTTACTTTCATTGTTGTTCATTGTGGGTTATCTATCGGTGATGGACTTGTTAGAGCCCTAATCCTAGAAGTCGATATAAATATGCTTAGAGTTGTATTGTCATCAATAATCTCTTCGACTATGTGAAAGAACATATTAATCTAAGCCCTTGCAGCTCTGAAAGCAACTCAGGATTGATTGATTTACCTTTTAAAATTTGTTTTTTAGTTTTTATGTTATCCTCGTTTTTTTCATGAATTTTTTTAAGTAGTTTAAAGAATAAGTTTCGGTCACTAATTATTTTCGTTAGAGTTTAAATTTAATATTCAATCGGTAAAATTTAATTACTTAGAAGCTGTATATGAATTTATTTATTACTTTATTTATAAAAACTAATATTTTAATTTTTTAAATTTATTATTAACTATTAGAATTTAATCACTCTATAAATCTTATTTGGTAATCTAATCTTTTCGTTGTATTTTTATAATATTATATTTAAAGTTGAATTTTGTATCAAACAGTTTTAGAAGATTATATTTATATTTTAATATATATTTATTTAAAAAAAACTAAAAAACAAAAGAAATTACATTTGATTATATAATACTTAATATTTATCTATTTAATTTCAAATAATAAATAAACAGTTATATAATACTTCACTTACATTTTATTTATTTTTAAAAACATCTAAATTCCTCAATATAAAAAAGGAAAGCATGTGTTGCTTAAATTTTTTTATCCAAACAAAATCTTACACAAATAGAATAAGTAAAGAAGAGAAAAAAAGAAAATACATACTAAACTACTTTTACATTTATGCACAATAAAATTTGTGAGATTAATAATTATATTTAAAAATTAATTTATATTTATTGTTTATATATAATTTTTTTAATATTAATAAATCACAGCAATTAAATTATTTCAGATATTTAATATTCATTAAAATTACTTCTAAATTATTTTCATAAACAGTTATTAGACGTGCATAATAATTACACTCAATTAAAAGTTGGTCATTAATAGAGTATCGAATATATGTATTTATCCAGTTCCTTATGTTTAGTCCCACCGTTTAATCTGTTATTTCATGTATAGTGCATCGAATATTTATTCAAACCCAAGTCTGCAATCACAAACTGGAATCACTGTCAGTTAGTGACGGTTATCAAATTCCTAAAGAATAATCCTCGAACTTTTACTTCCCAAAAGCCATAGATTTCAGTAGTGATTAAATTCATCAAATCATCATAATAGGGTTTTGAAAAACCAAGCTAGAAGAAATTCGAAACCCTAGATTGTATAAATCCATATCAGTCCGATGTTTTAAGCCTCGAGTGTTCTCAATTTAGAAGCCGTTTACTGCTTCCGTCAATGGCAATCATCAGCGATGCGCTTCGGCAAGTGTTTATGCCGAAGCGCGAGTACGAGAGTCTAAGGGAAGAAGAAAAAGCGTGGGGAAAGCTTCAGAGACCCGTGACAATCGCTTTTGCTGCCGTAATCTGTTTTGCAATCATAGTGTCTACGGTTATCAGTTTGAAAATAGTGTTTCCCGGTAACGATGGGAAGAGGCCGTTCTGCGTTGATCGAAGGCTTCAACCGATACAATTAGGAATGAAAGGTGACTCTGATTTGGATCTGTTTCCTGGTGCTTTTTATCTTACGGATCAAGAAATTGCCGATTATTACTGGATGGTTGTGTTCATTCCTTCGTTGATTGTTTTTGTGTTCTCCGGCGTGTATCTTGTTGCTGGTAAGGAATTTAAGTTAATTGTTGCTTTTGATAAGTTTTTTTTTTTTTTTAATTTGATTAGTGTCAAGAGAAATAATGCTAATTTATTTGTTGTTTATTTTACAATGCGAACCAATCACAAATCATCTTTTGTATGACTTTTAAAGTAGAAATTGTTAAAGTCAAATATTTTTAATGATCAAACGAATTGTGATGGACTCACGGTGCATGTTAGTGGATATGAAGTAAATCACAGTAGAAAAATAAAAGGTTGTATGAATAATGTATGTTTCCAGTTTTGATGTCAAAAACATTTATAGTAATAATTGAGACAATATCAGGGGTAGTTGCTCCTTCGAGACACAGGATTTGGGGCGTTGAAGGAATTCAGAAGTAGGGTTCTAGAATAAGGAGGGAATTGAACTTAACATATAATCCTTCCTTTCAATTTCATGGTGGGAATGTGGGATTATGATTCACAATTGCTGTCAAATCTTAACTCACTTTTGGGGTGATAAAGAAATTAACTCTTTAGTCCTTACATCACAGCTAACGGAAAAAGCTGAGTTAAAATTATTGAACGCCTAACGAATATGGTTGATGTCGATAAAATATTAAAGGAGAAAAAAAAGCATTGCTTTACATGTGGTGCAAATTGAATTGATAAATAATAATTGTGATGCTTAGAATGGAAATCGTTTTGATTTTTTCCATAAATTTGTCTGATTTATGATTGTTGGGATTTGAAGAAAGAGTATAGTTATAGATGTATGTTTGATATAGGCAACAGAAGTATGTGATTATTCTCTTTATAAATTTGAAGCCAAGATTTCTAGCATTCTACAGTAGGGAGTATTAGAGAAGTCAGCCACTTTGGTGGGTTTTTTGGAGTTCTTTCTAGCATTTTTGTAATTTTCATCACTTGATTTATTTCTATGATGAGAATCGAAAAGGGAAAGTGTCAACTCTTTCAAGTAGAGTTATGCCATTATGTCACATTCTCAAATCTTGGATTTACAACTTCACAGAACCATACAGTTTGCTTCATCAAATCAAATATTTTTATTTTTCAACTTAAGAGAAGCGGCCAACACAGCTGCACAAATTTTGTGAATTCAAGAGTTGCACAAATGCCATCTCTATTATGATGGGCTGTTTCTGTTTCTCATTTGTACTTTCAGTACAGGTACAATCCCCTTAACTTACTGGAATTTTCAATAATGGGACAGATCCAACCATGGAATTTCCTATTTCACAGATTTTCTAAACAGTACGAATCTAAGATTGCCAGCCACATAACTATGTTCTGGGCTATAGTTAATATACAGTCTAAGTTTTTGCTGGAGCTAATAATCCTTTTTTTCATGTGTGTTCCTGAATTGACGGTCTTGAACTAATATATGTCAATGGTTTCTGGTGCCAACAACTAAGAGCATATTTGGACATTAGTTTGCATTGCAAAGCATGGTTTTATCCAAAAGGAAAGCATTTTTTTTCTTTCTAACTTGGTTGTGCCAAACATACTGTTAGTTATGGTGCAAACTGTAATCCAAACAATTATTTAAGTTATATGTTGCATCCGCCCTCTTAATCCAGCACTTGTTTTTACTGTACTATACAGCCTACTTGTAGCACATCTATTATTTGATAGTGTAGTATTATTTAATTGTTTATAAATCCCGTGTTGTATAAACACCTATTTCATGTTTCTGGTATATTATCTTGTTTAACTATAATTTATTTTTGTCTCTTAGTGTCAAAATGACTTGCCAGCTTCATTTGAAAAGCGTTATGCCATAGTCAGGAGATATCTTTTTGGCTATGCTTGGTGTTTTAGTCTTATATTATAAAAGTTGTCTTGTAGGTATCACTGTAGCTTATTCTGCTCCAACAAGGCATGGATGCTTGAAGGTGGTTGACAATAATTATTGTGCCTCAAGGCGGGGTATGACCCCTCCTCCGCTGTCTGATATTTCAACTTCTTTCTTTCCATGCACTTTTCATCTGACACTGGAGCATTTATGGGCTCAATTAATTGAAGTTTAATATTTGGATAACTTACAGGTGGCGTTCGCTGTCTATCCATCTTGAATCTTATCTTCGCTATCATCTTTGGTCTTCTTGCCTTGTTTCTTGGTTCAAGTCTCTTGACATTCATGAGCAACTGCTCTACACCTTTGTTTTGGTGCTATGAAGTTGCATCGTGGGGACTGGTTGTTCTATATGGTGGCACTGCCTTCTTTCTAAGGAGAAAGGCAGCTGTGATTCTTGACGAGGTGAACTTTAGTGGTCGAAATCTAGGGCTCGAAATGCTGGAAACGAATCCCTTGGAGGTCACACCAGAGGTGGAAAGACGTGTTACTGAAGGTTTTAAAGCATGGATGGGTTCATCCCTTCTTTCTTCTGACGAAGAAGATGAACCTGACAGTTATGAGGAGGCACCTCATTTAGCACATATTAACTCAAACAGACAAAGATTGTGAACTGAACTCAATGAATTCAGTTCTAAGAGCTTGACACCATCTTTCCAGTCTTTCATGCCTTGAACAATGCTATGATGGATGGAATTCAGTTTTGGACAAAAAATGTTTTAACATGTATCATATGACAGTGACAGTTACAAATGTTAATTAAAGGAGTATGGACTTGATGCTCCTTTGATTTACGATTTCATGTGCTACATGAGTAGTGTAGTTTGTTAATAATTAAAAATGTTAATTAAAGGAGTATGGACTTGTTTAATAATTATAAACAAACTTAGTTTATAATTATTAAAATGCGAATGACCAAGCTTTGACTTCCTAAGGAGGGTGGCAAAGCACTCTTGCTGACCTTTGTCTGGGTCTGCTTTTTAACACGGTTTGTGTGCTCCATTTTGAGCTACTTTTAATATATAAAGTGAGGCCAGTGTTCCACGTCGAAAGAACTTCAAAATCATCGAAAATTTTAATGATGGACGATAATATTTCTTAGAAGTAATAATTTGTAATTTTTATCGCCTAAGCTAGGGATTTGATTAATGTTATATATATATATATTTGTTTGTTTTCTCTTAACTAATATACTTAAACATTATCTTAATATTGAAAATGAATATGACTATTAATGTTTATTTTAAGAGATGACGTTAGTATATAATTTTCAATATTTTTCAATTACGAATTTGCCGTGGAAATTATTTATTATATTATATTTGTTTGTCAAATAAAGATAAAATATGATACTTTATGTTTTATTTTGTTTTTATTTATTTATTAAAAGTAACAAATTCTTTGTAAATAATCAAATAGATGACTTTAGAACAATACTTTTAAATTAATTTGTTTTAGAGCACCTCTTATCATTTTTCTCTGAGAAAAAATTGAATATAAAAAATAAAATGCATGGTTTAATAAATAGACTTTCCTTATAATTTTATTTTTTTATTTTTTTAAAGGATTAAATATATTTTTAGTTTTAATCTTTATAAAATAAAAATATAAGTTTTTACAAAATTATCCAATAAATAGTGTTAGTTTTTGAAACGTTTAATTGTTTTTCAATTAATTTTCTTTGAGTATATTTAAAATATTATTAAAAGTTATTTCAAAATATTTTTATTTAAAAATTTCAATAAATATGTTTGTCAAATAAAGATAAAATATGATACTTTATGTTTTATTTTGTTTTTATTTATTTATTAAAAGTAACAAATTCTTTGTAAATAATCAAATAGATGACTTTAGAACAATACTTTTAAATTAATTTGTTTTAGAGCACCTCTTATCATTTTTCTCTGAGAAAAAATTGAATATAAAAAATAAAATGCATGGTTTAATAAATAGACTTTCCTTATAATTTTATTTTTTTATTTTTTTAAAGGATTAAATATATTTTTAGTTTTAATCTTTATAAAATAAAAATATAAGTTTTTACAAAATTGTCTAATAAATATTGTTAGTTTTTGAAACGTTTAATTGTTTTTCAATTAATTTTCTTTGAGTATATTTAAAATATTATTAAAAGTTATTTCAAAATATTTTTATTTAAAAATTTCAATAAATAAAATATGAATTTTGTAAATGTAACAAACTCAAGATATAAATAACAAAAATATAAATTAAAAAATTAAATTGTGAACTCGTTTTTTGTGGAGGAACTTTTTATATTATTGTAATTATATTTAAAAAAATTTATTAAAAAATATATCCGATAGTGATTAAAAATGCATAATAATTTTATATTAAAAATTAAAATTTAAATAAATTAAATATAAGTTTTTTAAATATGGTAAACTCAAGATAAAAATAACAAAAATATAAATTAAGAAATTAAATTGTAAACCCATTTTTGTAAGGAATTTTTTTTATATAATTTTAGGTATGTTTGAAAAAATTTATTCAAAAATATATGTTTATTAAGAATAGTGATTAAAAATGCATAATAGTTTCATATTAAAAATTATATTTTTATTTTATAGAGATCAAAATAAAAAAATTGAAATTTATATGAATTAAAAATATTTAATTTTTTTTAAACAATCATTTAAGAAAAAATGGATTTCATCATTTGTTATATAACCTTTTTGAATAAATTCTTAGTCCAAAAATTACTTAAAATGCAAAATCGTTTTGAGTAATTTCTTTTGTCAAAGTAGATAAACACAAAACAATTTACGTTTTACTTAATTTTTTTAAATCTTTAAGATATAATATTTATAATTACCGATTTTTTATAATAAGTAACAAATTGCCCAAACATGTTTCACCGCCGTCTTCCGTTTCACTCGATTAATTTTTTTTATTTGAAAAAAAGCATAATTACTTTTAATTAATTTTAGCCGAAAGATAATTTTTTTTGACTAAATTGAAATAGAATTTAAATTTTTAAAATAATAATAAAAATAAAAAGTAAGATCCTTTGTAAGCAGTCGAAAACAAATCACTCCGAAGCACCAAAAGCCCTAACCCTAGCTGTCATCTGGGGACGGCGCAAAAACCACAACCTGCTCGAATCTTCAATCAGCAATGGCGAATGATCACGAAGAACAACGTCTTCAATCTCAAGACTTAGGTTACGACCCTAACTTCGTTCCCGATTCAGTGAAATCCTTCGTTGTTCACCTTTACCGTCACATAAGAGAGAAAAATGTATACGAGATCCACCAGATGTACGAAACCTCTTTCCAAACTCTATCGGAGCGTCTTTTCAAGGACACTCCTTGGCCTTCCGTTGACGCCGTCGCTCACTACGTCGATAATGACCATGTATTCTGTCTTCTCTACCGTGAGATGTGGTTTCGCCACCTTTATGCTCGCCTCACTCCAACTCTCCGTCAGAGAATCGATTCTTGGGATAATTACTGTAGTCTCTTCCAAGTTGTTCTTCACGGTGTTGTCAATATGCAACTTCCTAACCAGTGGCTTTGGGATATGGTTGATGAATTTGTTTACCAGTTTCAAAGCTTCTGTCAGTATCGTGCTAAAATGAAGAACAAAACTGAACAAGAAATCGCTCTCTTGAGACAGTTCGATCAGGTCTGTTGCGCTTGGTTGTGTGTATATTTTCTAAGTTGTGTTATTTTGATACAAAATGCGCCAATTGTCAACAATTTAGGTGGTAATACACGGTTAGTTTTGTATGTCAGATGTTTAATGAACAAGTTGTCAAAACTCATTAATTACATACATAAGTATTTTGAATCACATTAACCATGGTTTTCTGGTGTATATTTGAATATAATTTGGATGATTATTATGAATGTAATGTATATTTGAGCACTCGATAATCACATTTAACGACATTCAAAATGGTGCTTAATTGTGACACTTTGTTAAGCAGTTGGTTAGTGAATTGTGACACTTTGTTATATTCATTAACAGTCCACTAAATGTAATTAACCACATATTTGAACTGCGGTAACTATTTAAGTTCTTGTCGATTTTTGTTGTCAAATTTGTGTGTTAAAAATATCATTTCTCATAGTTTATTGAACTTCGTTGTGTAATGATGATTTTAATTGAAATTTGTGTTTTTTTTATGTCTTTTGATATCTTAGGCTTGGAATGTTTTTGGTGTTCTGAACTTCTTGCAAGCACTTGTTGAGAAGTCAGCGATTATTCAGATACTAGAGCAAGAGAAGGAAGGTGGTGAGCAGTTCACTGCTACTGATGGTTATGATTACAATGGGGGAAGCAATGTGTTGAAGGTTTTGGGGTATTTCAGTATGGTTGGCTTGTTGAGGGTTCATTGTCTTTTGGGTGATTATCATACTGGTCTTAAGTGCTTGCAACCTATTGATATTAGCCTACCAGGGGTTTACACCAGCGTTATTGGAAGCCACATTACCACCATTTATCACTATGGATTTGCCAATCTTATGCTCCGCAGGTGATGACTTTCACTACTGCTTGATTGTTTGCTTGTTTTGTGTGTATATGATATTATGTTGACATGGAGTTTTTAAATTAATATTAATATCTTTATAATGTTAGTGATTCATGTTTTTTTGTTTTTGTTTTTAGTAATAAATTTTTTTTACCAACTAAACCACTTATTTATTCGAGGCAGCTTTTTGCCCTGTATGCATTACTCAAATGACATTCTCTTCTGGTAGTGTTTATGTAGACACACAAAAAGATATTGATAGTGTTCAATGTGGATTGTCTAATGTATAACTTTTCATCTTGCAATATGCAAGCATCGAATGAGATTTCTGTCTTAGTTCTTTTTGTGGTTTTTAGGTTATGGATTATGGTTGAGGGTTTGAGATTCATTAGAAATGGGAAAATACTCAAGTAACTCAGCCATTTGAAGATGCAGCGTCTCTATTGTAGAAATATATTTCACTAGATGGTGTTTTTATATGGGTGCTTTTTCTTCATGGTTTATGTTATTATTATATGGCCTGAAATGTAGCATTTTCTACAGATATGTGGAAGCAATTCGTGAATTCAACAAAATTCTCTTGTACATCTTTAAGACAAAAGTTTATCATCAGAAATCTCCACAATACGAACAGATATTGAAGAAGAATGAACAAATGTATGCGTTGCTGGCAATTAGCCTCTCACTCTGCCCCCAAAGCAGGCTTGTTGATGAAACTGTGAACTCTCAGCTGCGAGAGAAGTATGGTGAAAAGATGAATAGAATGCAACGATACGATGATGAGGCTTTTGCTATTTATGACGAGCTCTTCTCATATGCATGCCCCAAGTTTATCACCCCTTCAGCACCCAGTTTTGAAGAACCTCTAGTAAATTACAACCAGGTATACCTTAAACTCCATCCAAGTTCTGGACCCAATAGCATTTTGAGGGAGTGCATATCCCCGAAATACTTCAAATTTGAAGTTAGTTCCAATGAGCTTCAACTTTGAATTCCAAAGTTCTTATTTTCTCCTTCTCTCTATTATTTAACTGGTGAATAATTAACTCCGTTTTACAGTGAAATAAATCTGCTTAGGAATACAGAATACTTAACCCCATCTCCCAAAAAGCTGCATAAAGAGAACGTGAAAATCCTATATAAACCTATTGTCAGTTAAACAGTTAGTAAACTTTGCTAAAATGAATTGTGACATTTTGGAACTCAAGTTATCATGAATTTAATTAATTACTCACGTGTTGCTGCCTGAATCTTCACGGTTACATATATTCTAGTTTCTACAGTTCAATGCTCATGTATTTGTTGAAACATTTATTGATATTCATGTTTAGATATCTGTTCTTAGACCTCTATTGACTCTGTGAGCCTTCTATGTTGATGATCTGATTTGAGGCTCACAAATGATCTGACAGAGTCACTCAACCCATTAGCGAGAGTTGTTTAGATGTTCTTTTCGCTCCCTTCCATTCCCCCTTTTCACTATATCTATTACTTAAAGCTATTTTTGTACCCAGGATGCCTATAGACTTCAATTGAAACTGTTCCTTTATGAAGCAAAGCAACAACAGTTGTTATCTGGTCTCCGCACCTTCTTGAAAGTATATTCAACAATCTCCCTTGCAAAACTTGCAAGTTACATGGAAGTAGATGAATCCACCTTAAGGTTGCAAAACTTTCACTTAATTTTGCATTTGCTTGGATAATTTTTTTTTTGTTTCTAAAATTTATATTTGGACATTAGTTTATTTATTCATTTCCATTTTGATGCTTGGCAGAACTATCTTGATGACATACAAGCACAAGACTCACGCTGTTGATAGTGCTGGAAAAGTTATATCCAATGCTGATGTGGATTTCTATATTGATGATGTAAACTTTCTTTCTTTTTCTTCTTGCCGAAACATTTTCTCTTTGAAGGGATTATTTCAAATGCATCTCGGAAATGTTTACAGGGGTCATATTATGACAAGTATTCTTTTATGTTGAACTTGTATCTTGTTATTATTAGCAGTTCCTTGCTCGCAATATATTTGTTAAATAGCTGATCAAGTATCTCTGAGCTCAGACCACCAAAGACTGAGTCCATCGTAGATTTGATAGTATGACCGTCTGTTAGTTGTCTTATCTTTTAGGTGTAAAATCACTCATGTATTACTTCAACTGTATGCCACAGAATAATGATATTAATGATTAAGAATGTTGGTACTGAGTGAAGTCCAAACTTTGAAAATTAGGAATCGGACTGTATTACAATTTCTATGTCGAATGATGCTTCAACTTTTGTTTATGTTTTCATTTCCTGCAGGACACGATTCATGTTGTGGAGTCTAAACCTGCCAAACGGTATGGGGACTACTTTTTGCGCCAAATTGTTAAGGTATGTTTGCGCCTCCCAATGCGGTTCATAATTTTTGGGTTTATCAAGAATAATCATTATTTCTCATATAACCATTTTCTTCTGTATTGTTTACAGCTTGAAGGTGTGATCAACGAGATGGACAGTATAAAGCTGGAGTGAATTGGATGCACTTTGTGCCCTTGTCGATTCCCCTTTCTAATTTGTTTTGCAGGCAGAATTTTGTTCATTTTGTTTTTGTTTGAGGTGGAAGGATGTAGTTAGATTCCTACATGTAATACTAATTTTTCTTAACTCTATTTTATTTAAAGAAATAACCTACCCATTTATGGTTTCAAATGAGAGCATAATGCTTTTGTTTGTTGACAATTCCATGTTTCTTTTTGTGCGTGGATCTTTCCTGTTCCGGATTTATTGCTGAACAAAATTTATTTGACCGGCGAGCAAGATAAGCAGCCTCTTATAATTTGAAAAACTCTCGATTTCTACATTTCAATTCAATTGAAAAATCCCATTTCAGAAGGCAATGATAACCTCACATTGTCTGCTACATTTAGGTGTGAGGAAAGGCAGAACTTAGAGTCAGGAGGGTCTAGAGTTTTTCATAGTCATCTTACTCATTTTTTGATAGGAATTGTGTACATCAGATATATTGTGGGGGTGTGTCCAACTTCAAGAGGCAGCTGATTGCAGAGAGGAAGTCATGCTCATGTTTGCGACATGGCTTCGATTTGGCTGTGTCTTATTAAAAATGTGCTTGATTCTCAAACATTTCAATTCACTAAAAACGAGAGGTAAAAAATATGGTAAGAAGGAAAAAGAGATTGGCGATTGATCATTGTCCTCGATCATTTCATAAAAAATTAAGTTTTTTCGAATTTCAAGTTCCAATTCCAAAATGCTTGACAGTTGGGAGTTCCAATTCCAAAATGCTCGAATTTCAAGTTCCAAGTTTGTTCTGAACCGAGGCACCAACGATTTTGACAGTTGGGAGTTGATTCTATTGATCAATGTCTTATTTTAAACGTGTTATTTGAATTGTGCATAATTTATAAGAAAATGATTTGTTTTATTGTGTTGATTTTAATAACAAATTAAATATATAAAATGAGACAAAGAACTATCCATGAAATTTTTTGCTTTTTGAGTTAAAAATATTGACATAAAAAACATAACTTAGATTTTATTTTTTATTAAAAATATTTAGAATGAACAGATAATATCTTAGTCTAAGATAGAGATTGACTTGGATTTTTTTGTCATTTTTAATCTATTGACAACACCATCATTTACATAAAATTTGTTATAATCGTAATTTAAATTTGGAAACAAATCTAATACTTAAATCAATCTCAACAAATCAAAATTAACCTAAATTCTAACTCAAATTTGAATAAAAATATAGTGATTAAAATAAAAATACTAAATGATATTATTGTCTCCAAAATTTCAAATGTTGACAATTTTTTTTTATGAAAGATATAATTTATTTGAATGTAATAAACTTTTTTTTTCTTCTTTTTTAAAAGAGAATGTAATAGACTTAGTCTTACCCAAAATTAATTTTGTCATACTCATGCTAGATTTAAATTTAAAAAACAACAATGCCTAAAAAATATAAAGGATAACATTATAAAAATATAAGACCGTCTAACTAGCATAGCCTCAATTAGTTATCAATATTTATCACTATTAATATCGACATACTTTAAAAAGACTGTTTGTGAACTGGTCAAATTTGGTTTAGATCTTCTATGTTAATAAAAAAAAAATGTTATTCCTACTATGATTTAAACATTTGGAGGGAAGTGAATGTTAAGTGCTTTCACAATAAACAAATACATGTGATGTTTCTATCAAACAAAGGACGTGTTGCTTGGATTGCTATCAAAAATGCTCCGCCAGTGCCATTTATGCCAAATCATCCTCATGTTGTTTGTTGAATACCCCTTCACCATGATCGATTCAAAGTAAATGTAGACGCGACCACAAATAACTGAAAGTGAGGCTTCAGATGTGTTGTTCGAGACTCTTTAGACTTCATCATCACTGCTTCATCGTGGAAGAAAGACATCCTTTGCTCAAGACATCTTGAAGTGGATAACAAACTAGTCTTTCAAGGGTTGAAGAAAATGAAACCCTATCGTGGACATGTGTTACATTGTTTGCGAGAGTGTTAGGACTTATAGGACTGTATTTTAAATTTTCAGATTTTAGTCACGTTAAGACGAGTAACAATGTTTTAGTCCGCTGCTTGTTTAAGAATATGTTAACTGTGAGTTTAAAGTTCACGTAATTTTTAAAAGTTAGCTTAATCTATCAAGGTTTTTAGTTGCATAATTAGTCAGCTAAACAAAGTTAAAGCGAAATACGGGTACCAAGGCAAAAGTGTGATAAGACTTATGATAATCCGCCGACTCAGCAACTACATGGTTCATGACACGTGACGATGAGGAATGGGCTTCCATCAATCAGCACGCACTGCTCTGATATATATATAGGAGAGTTTTCAATTCGACAAAATCACGGAGTATATTTTGTTACGTATTATTGTTACTAGTGCTGTAGTTTACAAATTTAATTACTAATACTTTATAGGGACCCCAACCTACCCAAAAGCAAACCACGGAAGTAATACATATATACAAGATGCGCCCACCGGTTATTCTCGAACCTTCCACCACCTATTCTTCTAACTCCTCTTCTTATTCTCCAAGCAGCGATCGAAGGCTAAACACTATTGCAAAACACTTTGTTAATCACGTCCAAATGGATTCTCACAACATTTCTCCTTCTCCAACTGCTTCTTCCGATTCCGTCTTCGCTCAAATCGTTCGTGCTCCCGAAGATGCTATCCTCGGGGTATATATTATTCTCTTTCTCTTCCAACATCACTAACTATTCTCACTCTATTATATCAGATCGCAATTTATTGATCATACTTTTTTTTTCTTCTATTTTGATTTATGCGTTTTATTTTTTGTCCTCCGATCTCATTAACATCGTGATCATTACCGAACAGCTTCAATTTAACCGATTTTAGAGTTTTTTTTTATTTTATTTTTAGATTATGTAAATTTGTTGCTTAATTCCTTGAGTTTTGATTTCATTTATTTACGCACGAATTCAGAAACGGCATGATTACCGATGCTGATGGGTTGCTATGTTACGTATTAGAATTGTTTTGTTGTGTTGTGAAGAATACGCCAATTTGATAGTGACGTTCTTTTAGTTTAGTTTTATATACGAAAACTTTGTTACTGATTGCTCTGTTTTTTTTCTTCTCTCTCATGTGTGAAAAATAGGTAACTGTCGCTTACAACAAAGACACTAGTCCAATTAAGCTCAATTTGGGTGTTGGTGCTTACCGAACTGAGGTTAGACTCTTATTTGTTTGCATTTCTGTAGTTCTTAATTATTTGCCAGAATGTGACACTTTTTCTAATACTATATAGCCTGTGCTACTTATCAGGAAGGTAAACCCCTTGTGTTGGATGTAGTGAGGCGAGTTGAACACCAACTATTCACCGACGGGTTAGTACCTATACTTTTTTTTGCTCATTTCTAACCAGAAATTTGTATTCAATTTTTGTTTAAATATGCATTTTATCTCTACAAATATAGCCTTTGTTCGCTTGTAGTCCCCTTAAAAATATTTTTTGCTCTTGATCCTTAAAAAATTTGTTTATATTGAAATTGGTCTTAGTAATATGTGTAATATTTATTTTAGTTTTTTATGTCACTCATATTGGAGGAATTAAAATAAAATATTTTACATATCATAGGGACAATTCCAACATGATTTTTTTTTCAAAGACTAGAACAAAACAGATAAACCAAAAGCAAAATGAGTTATATTTGCAAGGACCAAACTATATATTGCAATGCTCAATTTTTATATAAAGTTCTCTTCTACATTGTTTCCAGGTCACGCAACAAGGAATATATTCCAATTGTTGGGCTAGCTGATTTTAACAAATTGAGTGCTAAGCTTATTTTTGGTGCTGACAGGTATGTTATTATATTAACTTTTCTTGTTCAATCAGTAATTTGTTGTTTCGGTTTTTTGTAAATATTCTTCCCATTTAGTTAACTATATTTCTTTTTGCTTACTTTTTTGAATATAGCCCTGCTATACAAGAGAACAGGGTTACCACTGTTCAAGGCTTATCTGGTACTGGTTCATTAAGAGTTGGGGGTGAATTTTTGGCTAAACACTATCACGAAGTAAAGTGCTCTGTCCTTAATTTTTCTCTCCCCTCTTTCTTTTTTAACTGATACTTAGGTATATAGTTGGGCTTACCTTATTTGATTGTCTCGATATTTTCAGCGGGTTATATATTTGCCACAGCCTACTTGGGGCAATCATATAAAGGTTTTTACCTTGGCTGGTTTAACTGTCAAAACATATCGATACTATGCTCCAGCAACACGAGGGCTTGATTTTCAAGGTTAGAAATTATTCTATCAAGCTGTGAAATGTCTATTCGATATTTTCAATTTGTATCAATGGTCATATGCGTCACAATATGCATCATGATCAATATTGAATAACATAATTAGTTAATATTTCTCCCCTCTTTGTTCCTTATAGGACTTCTAGAGGATCTTGGTGCTGCTCCATCAGGATCTGTTGTTTTGCTACATGCATGCGCACACAACCCTACTGGTGTTGATCCAACACTTGAACAATGGGAGCAGATTAGGCAGATGATAAGATCGAAATCTCTGTTACCTTTCTTTGACAGTGCTTATCAGGCAAGCGTTTTTTGCATTCAACCAACATCGTTCTTTTTGCTTTCTCCCATTGATAATTTTGTGTGTGGACATAAGCTACTGATGTTAACTTCAAAATAACAAATTCAACCACTTGGAATCTCTTGAATCCCAAAGCTTCCCATTTCTTGGCATATTCCATGGTGGACAATGTCCACACATGAAAATGGGTTTTCCATGTCTCAAATGCCCGTTTTTTATTGGAAACTGTCTAATTTATATCTATTTTTGTTCGACAGGGTTTTGCCAGTGGAAGTCTAGATGCAGATGCACAGCCTATTCGTTTGTTTGTTGCTGATGGTGGTGAGTTGCTGGCAGCCCAGAGTTATGCAAAGAACATGGGTCTTTATGGTGAACGTGTCGGTGCCTTGAGCATTGTAAGAATTTCAAGCATTACCATCCTATTCAATCTGATTTTTTCCCTGATTTTGATTTGAATCTTGCTATCTTTTAAGCATAGATAATGTGATTTATAAATTTTCACTTTTATATAATAGAGGTTGCCCTAGAGTTACATTCTTTTTTAGTTTCCCTGATTATCCTTTTCTACAATAAATGCTCACCAGGTATGCAAGTCAGCCGATGTTGCAAGCAGGGTTGAGAGCCAGCTGAAACTTGTGATTAGGCCCATGTACTCAAGTCCTCCCATTCATGGTGCATCCATTGTGGCTGCCATTCTCAAGGACCGGTAATGAGCCAAGACTCTTCTGCTTTCCTTTGTAGGACTAGAAAATATGAATTTGTTCTTGACTATGATTTTGTTGTTTCCTCACTGCTTGATTCTTACCTGTTTTGCTCATCTTTCAGGGATTTGTACAATGAATGGACTATTGAGTTGAAGGCAATGGCTGATCGCATCATCAATATGCGCCAACAACTTTTTGATGCTTTAAGGGCTAGAGGTTGGCCTCTTTAAATTGTTTTTTTCAATTCCTTTGGCTTATCCTTTCTGGATGGTTCATTATGATTGTTGTACCGATATGCGAGAAGTTCTTGTTTGTTTGCTCATTCTTACTTATCTTCTCTTGCTAGAGTCTTGCTAGGATATTGTGTCCACGAAACATTTATTGCAAATGTGCTTATTTCTTCTTTAATTGAACAGGCACACCAGGTGATTGGAGTCACATTATCAAGCAGATTGGAATGTTTACTTTCACAGGATTGAATCCTGAGCAAGTTTCCTTCATGACTAAAGAGTACCATATATACATGACATCTGATGGGTATGACTATTTTATTTCTGACTTATTCAATGAGTTAATATGAATATGACGCATATTCTCATTTGTTTTATGTTCCAAATGAGTGTGAACAAGACACTTGTTTACCATGCTGTTGTCCAATTTCTTTTGCTGTAAAATAAATATATGCAAAATGCAACACGATGGTGGTTAAATTTTAGAATCCATTTTTCTCTGAAACAAGTCATCATACATATATGTTTGTGTTTTCTGCATCATGCTCATTGTTATATATTTAGTGAAGGTTGCATACTTGTATATTTCGTGAAACAAGTCATCAATAATTTATTTTTTGTTACTGAGGCTGGTTTTTAAGGACCAAGATAAATTCATGTAAACAAACTCAAACCAGATAATTATGAAAGTATGTACTGTTTGCTTGTATAGGATTAGTTGCCTTACGTACGTGAGTAACTTGTTTTTGACTTGTGATTGTGTTAGTGTTGTCAAATAGCTAAAGGAATTAAAACAAACCGTTGTCTTTTATGATCTGCAATTGACAACAATGAATTGTGTACATTTTTTAAGGACTGTGATGATGCTATCTAATGGCTATTTGTTTCTGCTGCATACAACACAGATTAATATTTTGGATATCCCTTAGGTGTAATTGTTCATATATGCCGGAATTTCATATGACTCAACATGCACTGTTTATTGTGCAGGAGGATTAGCATGGCTGGCTTGAGTTCCAGAACAGTCTCACACCTTGCGGATGCAATACATGCAGCTGTAACCCAAGTTGCCTAAATTTTACTGACCGCAGTTTTCAGCTCAACTCGTCCTTGATGGTTGGATTTCATACTTTTGTGTAATAATTAAAATCTCATCAACAATAAAATTTTATTTATATATAAAAATTATATTTTAAAAAACAATGAAGCCTTGGATTTGATGGGTGAATTACAAACAACTTTTCTGCCCACGGGGATCCTGATGCTTTACTTAAGAGATTTTCCTTTGTTAACTTGTGGCAGGTATGTAGGAAATCGTTTTTATGTTCTCTTATAACTTGCTAGAAATATTGAAAAAGAAAAACGAGCGTTGTTCCCTGTTTGGTTTTTGGCTTTTTGAGGGTTTAAGTCCCCTCTAAACGAAGGTGGGTTTTTGGATGAAACGAAATGTTTTTCACGAGTAAGGAGTAATTTTGACCAGTGAATGAATCCTTTAAAATCACTACTTTTTATTACCCGAAATTCAATTTCCCAAATTATTTTGTAGATCTATAGAGAAATTGGTCTGATTCGATTGCTTTTCGTACAACTCAAATTTGTAAGGAGATTTTTTACATAAATTTGTACAATATAGAAATTCAATTAATTAAACATACAAAGTCCGGTTATATCAAATAATTATGTTTAGTATACACTTCAGTGTCATCAGCTAGTAGTGCTTAATCGTGCCTGTAAAAATAACTTTTACAATTGTAATTATGATTAAGTTAGACATTTAACAGAAAACAACCGGTTCATCTAACGGATAACTATCTCCTCTCAATCCTGCAATGCATCATCACATATCAATTAGGGAGCTTACATCGCGTTGATAGCTCTCTCCTCCTAAGGATGACATTTCTCATAGGGGCGGCTCTATCTAACTGGTAACTCTCTCTAATTAAAACGAGGTAACTAGATGCATCTGTTAACGATTTAACAATATAACAACGATTTCTCAAAACACATATTTAAAATCATTTCATCGAAATTCATGGAAAACTTATTCAATCGCATAACAATTCAATATTTAAATACTTTAACTTATACATAAATCAAAACAACGACCATTAAATTAAATAATTGACGAAATTGAGATAAATTTCAAATGTTGTGTTTCCTTAATTTTTCAATAAATACTTTAATATAGAAAACAAGTGAAATAATAATTACAGCATTATAAAAAATATATGACGATGACCGTCGTCAACTCAAAACTATGGAGAATCGTCTAAGTTTGCTCTCCAACAACTATTAGAGTAGCCGGCAGGATCTCAGCTGACAAATCTGAGTATCAAAAGTATTTTCAAGACTTTAGAAAAATTATTCTAAAGTTTAGCTAACTTTAAGAAACCATAGAAATCAGTTAAATATACTCTAAGTACAAAAATAAGATTTTTAAACAAAACTACATTTTTCTATGAATTCATACTAGGATTAGAGTAGTGTATTTACTTCAAAGAGTTTCAATAAACAACTCTGAAGAAATGGTTACCCTTCTTCTTCCTTAGAGTACAACCCTAACCCAAAAATTATACCCAAGTCCTTGTATACCTTCTTATGGGTTTAAAATTTTAAAGAGGCTAGCTTGGCTTTAAATGAGAAGAAGAAGAGGAAAAGAAAAGAAAGAAAAAAAAATGAAAAATGGGAGTAGGGTGGAGTAGCCGAGAGGGAAAGAAGAAGAAGGGGGAAAAGTGGAATGGAAAAAAAAGTGGGAGAAGTTGGTTTTTTAATTACTAATATTAATATTAAAAATAAATAAATAAAACAAAATAAATAAATGAAACGGAGCGTTTCAAAGTGGTATAATGTCGAAATTGTTAGGTCGGATACTATGTCATGAATTTGAACCCTAGGCCTCACAGTTGTTAATAATTTTTTTTACAATTTTTCATCTAAAAAAAGGTGAGGATCTCTGGTGGCTCCAAGGGTTGTGGAGCAAGTTATAACTTATAACTGGTTTCCTATTTACAGTACTAACAACCGTTAGTGATTAATCATTCATTTGCTACGCTTAAATACATAGATAGGATTTGGTAAAAAATAGAGATATATACGACTGACAACACTTGTGTAACTATGATTCAGTTGGAAAGTTAATAGAGAATGCGCAGAATCTTCTTTCATCAAGCTTCTGCGTCTAAACAAAAAAAATCGACATAAAAATAATATTTAAAGTGAGTAATACTAGGGTGTGTCTACCTGACAACAAACTATACATAGTTTTACCTTTGTAATTATTTATTTCTGCAAACTCGTCAATATTGTGGATTTTTAACACTTCTACAAAGCATCAAGGTGACGCTTGCATTTACATTGGAACTGCCAATAATGGAGGACGCCAATAATGGAGGACACTGAACGAACCAAAACCCCAATAATGAGTTGCCATTTTCATTTGACTGAATTATACCCCTACCTCCTAACTACTTGTAGGAAACCTTAATGCTTCATTTGGTCTAAAGAGAAGAGAAAATAAATTAAGTAAAAGGAATTTTTTTTTTTTTTTAAGAAAGGAATGATTTAGTAAGCAAGAGCAGAAAGAGGTGAAGAATTATATAACTTCTCTTCTCTTACTTTGTTGTTTATAAAATGAGAAAACAACATAACTATAAGATTACAAATAAGTAAAATTATATATTAAAAAATGTACTCAATCACATCATTACAAAAACAGCATAAGCATTGAATCACATCATTTCATTTTAAACCACTTTTCCACTCATAAAGGAGAGAAAGAGTTTTAAAGTGGAACTCACCGTTTCTTTCTTTCCTACCTTTCTTCAATCAAGCACCAAACAAGAGAAGGTATACCTCGTATGCCGTCTAATTCCTCTTTTTTTTCTTCGCCTACCCTAGTTTTATTCTTTCGTCAACTTTTCTAAGTTCCAAACAAACACCGAGAATAAAGAATCATTAAAACTTTAAGGGAATTTTTTGTTGTTACAATTACAAATTTAAGTCTTGTCACTATAAGCTAAACAATAAATTTAAGGCAAATTTATATATAAAGTATACTGATATACTCAAAAGGCAAAACAGCTGGAGGCATGAGCCATAACAATAGACAAGCAGCCATCTATCTACAGCTCTTCAACAAATATGAAGAAGGACTTGAGACACAAATAGCTGAGGATTTTCCCTTATCACCCTTGCCTGGAGTTTCACATTCACTGAAGTCAAGCATGCGTCGTTCAACCTGGAAACACAAATATTTCTTTATGCTATTAGCTATATAATTGACAAAACTATAAATTATTTTTAGTAAAAATTTCAAGATAGTCTCTAAGCTATCGCTCTTTTTATTTGATCTGAGAACTATAAAAATGTAATAAACAGTCTATAAACTCTTCTAAATCTGTCAAGTTAGTAGTTGAACTATAACACTCTTGTTTTGAAAGTAGCTCATAGACTTGTTTGATGGATTGAGAACAATTTAAAGACCATTGATTATATGAGAGAAAATAGTTTAGAAACTACATTGAAATTTTGTTGAAAAAAATAAGGAAAAGAAGCATTGATCAGTCCACCTCTACCAAAGCATTTGAAGCTGACTTAGAATGGTTCCCATGCTGATTGTGAGGATCGATGTTTTCCTGGTCGTTTCCAGAGGCGTATTTTGGCAACGCCTTAGGAGTTTCAATTTCCAAAATCTCTTGAGCATTGGCATATTGAGCAGCAGTTTGTTCGCCGATGTGTTTCATCCATCCGATTGCATCATAGCCTTTACCACCCGGGCTAAAGAAACATCCATAGTCCTGTAAACATTTCCATTTTTTTAAATGAGGAGAAAGAAACTAATAATTCCAGAACAACATTAGTTAATTCAACAAAACATACAGTACCTCGATTGTAATTTCAGTATCAATCCTGGGGCTAGACAAAAAAGTGCTGAACACCAGGGGAGATTTCCATGCTGAAGGTGATTCAAAGCTTTTTCTAAAAGGTGTTCCACCAAAACTGAAATCAAACAAGAAGTTACTTGGTCACAAACAATGCAACCCATTAACCTCTGAAAAAAAATATATAGATAGCATTATTATACTCATAATCAAGTTAAGGAACATTACATGCTACATGTTTCAAAACCACCATCATTTCCCGTTTGATCACCCGTATTCTCCCCTGCGCCTGATGATGAACAAACGGATTGTACACAAGTAACAGAAACTGAAAGCCTTTCGTGCTCCTTTAATCGAACACAAGGAGAGTTAAGTCTCGAGACTGACTTTTTATGATTTCTAGCACTTAATGTTAGAAAAATGTCTGATTTCAAACCCATTTGATTAGGAGAATACATCGACAGATCATTCATATCATGTTCAACGAAAACTCCAGAAGGTTGCTGCACCTGACCAATAAAAATAACAAGAAATATTTAAAAATTCTGGACTGCAACCAACAAGAGAATAATACCATTTTAGAGGGCAGTGACAAGTTAGTGTGTCAAAAACTATTAATAGCCATAGAGACTAACTTGACACCATGCAGCAAAGTCAAGGACTTTAGTGGTCTACTCGAATAATAATAGTAGTAATACTTACAATTTCAGCAGCAGTATCAATATCATCCTTCATCTTAGCATCGGCATCAAGAGGATGCTGGTCAATCTTCTCCTGAGAGTTACCTTTCTCGTTGACCTTACAAGCTTGTCCACAATTTTCTTTATCATCTTCAGTACCTTGAGTCTCAATATCATCAAACATGACATCCAAACGGGAAAAGTTACTGATCAACGTTGATGTCACGTCAATCTCATGTTTCTTCTCCATTCTTCTATCTGATAGTGGAGATAAAAGGTCTCGGTTTCTTTTCTTCTTCTTCATTATGGATGGTGTATTTATGAATGTTTTAGCAGCACTTTTTAACAAAGCATTTGGACTATCAATGCGAGAAGGTGAGTCCCACAATCTGAAAGGAGTAAGACAGTTCATAGGAGACATCAGAAACTGACGGATACCTAAGGGACTAAATTCCTGC